>NC_057941.1:31731886-31974386 GCF_018555375.3 Anguilla rostrata | reverse complement strand
AATGAGATAGTCGAGTGGGCAGAGGCAGATGAGAAAGTCTTTATGAATGGAAGGTGGCAGCTTGTTGGTGACGTGAGTGTGCACTGCCCTGCATTGTGTCATCATCGCTGACCTCAGTGGGCAGATAGCTGCATCTCTCAGGATCAATGCTGTTTCACAGAGAGTGAACTGGGAAATGTAGTCCAGAAATGTAGTCCACCCATTTACTGCAGTGCTCAGTGTGGAAAATATCCTCAGGGTTTTCCACGGAGAAAAGATGCATAAGATGGAAATCACAAAAGAATTCTAATTAGGGCAAGCTGACGTAGCCTGAGGTTATCTGGAGGGTATATATTTAATTTCCTTAAATTGTGCTCATGGACCATAGCATTGTGGCAAATGAACAGTACAATTTATTTTATTTTAACATTCTGTATTTAGCTAGGTGATGCACATTGAGATTAATAATCTCTTACCCCATGAGACATTAAACATGGGTATGTAAATAATCAAAACCTTCACTGTGCATTGCATTTGCAAGTAATGAAACATATATAAGCAACATCAGGACTGCCTCGTGGTTTGTTGTATGCCACTGAGCCACCTAACAAGAAATACATAAGAACATAAAGAAAGCATGTTTCGCTTGATTCATATCATCAACTGAAATTGAAACAAGGTTATACGATGCAATGAGGGATTTAAAATAGCATGCTGGGAAATGGTGTGTTTGGGCTGATTATTCAAATTACTGCATTATTCTTATTTGTGGATTGCTGGACTATGTTTAAATAATAATAATAATAATAATAATAATAATAATAATAATAATAAAAAGGTGTTTGTAGGTGTTGCTGTTTGCACCCCGGGGCGGTGTTCCCACTTTAGTCTTGGCCTTTGTTTGTGTGCTCCAGACTCATTTTGTTGTCAGAAATGATTGCGACTATTTATTTATTTCACCTGCTGAATAAATCGCTGTCACTCAAAATGGAGCAGTCAGAAGCTTCAGGAGAGATCAGCGTGCGGCGTACTGCTTTTCATTAGTCAAGCTGTGGTGCCTTTATTTATTTTGGTGTGCGTATTAAGCGGATTTGGGTTTTTCAGCGACGACACGTGTGCACCACAAGGCTCGATAGCACAGAGTGAAATGTCAGGAGCGGCAGTGCTTATGGGGCCCGGGGGAAAGCCCCAGGACTGCAGGGGGCGCTGTGTCGCAGGCAGATGGTCAGGGCCATGGGGCTGTCCTGCAGGGTGATGGTCCGGTCTCCGGGGGGCGCTCTCATAGCCCTCGGGAGTGATGGAGCCGTAAGGAATGTGAAGATGTGAGAGACGTGCAGCTGGAGAAAGGATTTTACTCCTCATCAGTCATGCTGGGGCCTAACCCTAACCCCACCGCCCCCCCGCCCAACCCACACACACACACGCACACACACAGATGCACACACACAGGCGTGCACACACCCACGCATACACACACACACGTGGACACAAACACACGGATACACACACATACACACACAGATACACACACACCCACACACATGGGTGCGTACGCACACACGCACGTGCACACAAACACACACAAACAAATACACACAGGCAACCATACACACATGCAAATGCACCCAGGCATTTCTCCATGAACCCCAAAAACACACACTCACTCTTCATCAATCTTACACAGAAGCACACACAAACACACACACAATACACCCACTGCACACCTGTCTTTTAAAAAACTGTACACCCCACTGTACACTTCTCTCCAGTGACATAAACCACACACCTGTCACCGTATGCAAAATACTGGCCTCCATAAAACAACATGAGCTTTAAGCATAAAGCAAAATAACTTCAGCCATAAATAATACAAACCTTGCTTCTTCTCTGTAAACCAGGCCCCTCGCTTCACTTTCCAACAAAACATTGTTCTTTTCATTAAACAAACTGCTCCCCCTCTCTCTTTCTCCCTCTCTCTCTCTAGAGAAATAGGGAAACAGGCTCGCTCTCTCGCAATGCAAACGTCAAGATTAACTCAGTTTAAATGATGCTAGAAATCTTTTCTTGACGTTAGGCGCAGTCATGGCTGAACGGGAAGTACCTGTAAGCGAATCAATGCCATCGATCGCTGGCTGTGTGGAGAAACTGTGGACATGGTGGTGACAGAGTGCCCTGCAGGCAGCCCCTCTCACTGGGAGATTCATGTGTACCCCCCTCCCCCTCCCCGCCCCCTACACACACACACACACACTCCCTCTGGAAAACACCACGTCACATTTACCTCAAAACACACACTCGTGCAAGCATGCATTTACTGTATACACACACACACACATACGCACACACATCTTGTTGCATCTTGGACATCTGAAACCTGGGGGCTAAAAACATAGGAGCATCTGCAGTCCCCAGAAGAAAGGTGGATACCCACCTAACTTCTGGGGACTGGGGTGTGCTGGTGGCTCTAGGTGGGTACAGATACTGTTTTGTTGTGAGCCCTCAGGTTCCTCTAAAAACCCTGAAGTGCAGTGCATTATGGGCCTGCTTTGCAGGTTTACATAATGCACATTTAAACAGTTGCGTATTTGCCGGGTTAGGTTCTTCTGGTGTAGAAAACAATAGCCATGCCTAAACCCCCTCTTTCAAATGGGAATCAGACTGTTTCTAAATCTTCTGTTTACCAGTGTTGATCTCAGGGTGGGACCTATTGCCCTTTTTGCTTCTTTTTGTACTTTTTAAACACTTCTTTAGTAGCCAAATCCATGGAACTGCCCACAGACTATACATTTTTATTTGTCTTTGAATTAAACTGTAGACACAGCAAACATACAGCTAGACAAAATATCAGATTCCTAAGGCCTATAAGGTGTGAACCCTGACAGTCGGGTTCATTTTGAAATGTGTTGGTCGTTGGGCTTGGTGGTAGTCGGTTATTCTCAGTTGTTTTTGCCTACCCCCACCCCCCCGATCCCCCCCACAACTCCACAGTGCCCTGCTGTTGAGGGTCCCGTCTGAAGTATTCATTACCCTGTTAAGCCAGGCTGGGAGTTTCAGTGGATTCCATACTGTCCTGTTTTCTGCATCAGCTCCTAGTAAAATCAGATGATCTTCAGATGCCCCACCACCTCCCCCCCCCCCCCAGAATGGGTCAGGCTCGAGACGGGCCCATTGAAAGCCTGATTGGGAGACCCCGTGACCCCTGGGCAGGCATGCTATGCTGGCTACCCCGCGTTCCCTAATTCGATTGTGTGCCCCTCCCCACGCCAAATGCCTGTGGCGGGCGCTACGCTTCTTGGTCGCAGCATGCTAAAGGGGCCGTCTTCTGATTTGAGGATTTCACGCTGGAATGGGGGGGGGGGGGGGTGTATCTGAGAGGGGGAGGGAAGGCTTGCTCTCTGTCGTGCTCCGAGCCCAGGCTGGAGGCAGTCAACAGTGTGGGTCGACCGTGTGTGCGAACACTTCACACCTTCTCTGCTCTTGAAGATTTTTTTCCGGTGCTGGAGCCTGGCGCTTCAGGTGAAGGGCTTCATGTTTTTCTCATGGAACTTGTGGGCCAGTGGAGCGGACGGCCCGCCCGAGCGCTGGATCTAGCGTGGAGACCCCTCTGGCTTCTTCCTGGAATCTTCCGTGGCGTAACTTTGTCCCAGTGCCTCCGGGGTGTTTCGGGGTGAGCCGACCTGCCCCCCGGCCCCAGTAGCGGATGGATCCCGATGTCCCGCCATGCGCTCTTCCGGCACCTGTCCTGCTGATGTCACTGTGCGGGGGGGCCGGAGGAGGCCGGGACGCCGGAGCGGATTCGGTGAGGTCCCCAACGCGGCCGGGCTGCTGCCTGCGGACGTGGGGGGGCTCGACGGGGGCCAGAAGCCTCCTCCTCCCCTCCCTGCTCCTGCTCCTGGCCCTGGGCGTCTGCACCTGCGCTTTCCTCCTCCGCTGGGTCCTCCTGCAGGGCCTGGGATGGACCCACCCCCCCAAACCTCCCGACCCCCCTGACCTGCTGGACCTGAGAGGGGGCGAGGGGCTACGGACCCCGGCGCCGCCCCGCGGACAGGTGACTACCGAGGAGGCTGCGGGTTCGAGCGGTGCTCCCGTCACTTCGCCCGCTCCTTCCCCGCGGGCCTCTGGGGTGCCGGCACGGTCCACGGAGGACCCCGCTGTCCGCGGCACGCCGGAAGGCGTGGGCGTGTCCTCTGGGCCGTCGCCGACCGCAACTGCGCGTCCCTCCCCCAGCTCCGCCCCCCCGCTCCTGGGTGAGTGCTCTCTCCTCTTGTTTACCTGCAGGACCCGTTGCACAATCGCGTGCTACGCTGCAGCACTGTACCCTACCCTTTGATATTCTCAAGAGTTTTCACAATCAGGCAAGACCAGACTCATTCCCCTGTGTGGTACAGAAAGGACAACGCTAGAGACTGGAAACCCTTTACAATCCACGTTTGCATGAAATCAGGACGCATCTTGCAGTATCAGTTATGTATGTTTGCATTTTACATGCCTAAATTTGCACGTATCTCTTCCACATTGTGGGAAAGTGTAATGAGCTTCCTCTTGGAAAGCGTTGGTGGCGCATTATCATTAATAATATTTGTTTACACGTCCCGCTCAAATATTTGGTGGAGATAATGCTCTTTCTCTCTGGATCTTTGCCTGGACGGTGATTTAATGCCCTTCCTACCGCTGTCACGGATTCCTCTCAACACCAGCAGAACCAGATGTCTCTCTATTTCTCGCCCCCTCTCTCTCTCTCTCTCTCTCTCCCTCTCTCTCTCTCTTTTTCTCTCCTTTTATTCTTTCTTTCCTTCTCTGTTCAAGCTCAGCTGGAATTTGTAGGAGTGTGACACGTCTGATGGGCGAACACTGTGTTTACGTGCGGGGATGTTGTGATTGCATCGCCAGTGTGGTGGTGGCGTGCAGATTTTCTTTCCGCTGATGTTCTGGAAAGGGGGTGGGCGCGGAGTGCAGAGGCAGTTTTTAACTAAGAAGGAGGGGGAAGTAATGGCCCACCCCATAAGTACTCCCTCTCCCCCTCACACCCGAACACCAGATCAACATCGTATCTGGCTGTTGGCAAAAAAACATAAAACAAAAAAATACTCAACTTTGGTTTATAAGGATTTCAAGGTCAGTAAGAAATAAAAACAAGAATATTTATCAGAAATGTAGAATAAGCCCGTTTTGGCTGCAGGCTGTTTAATGTACGGTGCTCTTCACATCTCCTCATGCGTGGAAGATTGTAAATGAGTGACATAATCCAGAGGTAGTGGCAATCCTTTGCGGGGAGGTTGTTTTGAACTCACGCTGCATGAAGCACCAGGAATGTGTGCCTTCTCGTCCCATGAGATGACCTTGTGAAGCGGTGAATCCTGCCTCTGTCCACTGTGACCAGAGCCAAAAGTATCATCCGAGGGCCAGCTCCAGGGAAACGCCTCGCTGGTATCCCCACAAACGCAGTCACGAAACACAGCCGTGTCTTTCGGTGGCCGGATGATTCAATCTCAACCTTTAACGCAGCCTGTGTTTGCCTATACTGGCATTTAGAGGCCAAAGGAAGCTGGCTTTCCTTTGGATGCAGGGAGCCTGGGCTGGTTTGAATAAGCAGTCATGCTTCAGAGCTCCTGCACATTTTCAGAGTTAGATGTCACACCCTCCAGACGGTCCAGTCGGCAATTCAAAAGAACCCAGAAAATGTATTAGTGATCTTTGGAGATAGACGAAAAATTTTGAGGGTAGCGAAGCGGAGAGAATGGTCGCAGTAGAGCACAGTGGATAAGGAGCTGGACAAGCAGCCCAATGGTTATGCGTTGAAATAACAACAGTTGCCATTATACCTGCATTGCTGTAAGTAAACACCCAGCTGTTTGGATGGAAAGCAAGTCATAAAAATCTGCAAGTGCCCTAAAATGTAGCATTAGCTTGATTTGCGATAGTTTCCACCTGGGCACAGATTCCAGCAGGTGGCGATAGGGGTTTCATAGCTGTACGAATCTTGTGATTAGTTTGGTTGGATGATGCTGGTTTATATCCTCTGATCTTTCTTACCAAAAACAACAAACTTAAAGTTTAAAGTCTTCAGTGGTGGGAGAGGTACTCCCCCCCCCCAAAAGAAAAATAACCCCCCCTCTAAAGCTCATTATACCTTTTGCTCTCTTTCCCTCTCTCTTTCTCTCTCTCACTCTTATTTTTTATGACTTTCCTAGAAACCTTGGAGGGCGTTGAAAGACCGATTTGTTTGTGATGTTTTCCAGATGGCCCCTTGGTCCCCTTTTTTCCATCCCCATTTGGGGTTCTGGGCCTCGGAGAATTAATTACACGTGCTGACCAGGCCCACTGGGAGTGGGGGGGGAGGGGGGGGCAGAGGAACACCCCTGGTTAATGATGCACGCTGGGCCGGGTGAGGCACCCAATCACTCTTCATACAGGCCACTGGGGGACTTTGAAATCACTGTGAAGTCGCCCCCCATTTTCCTTTGTAGGCATTAGCCCATCACCTGGATGCGGTTCTGCCCGCTGACCGCACGGCCCGCTTGACCTGAGGTACTGATTGACGCTTCCTGTGGCCCAGAGTGGGCGGAGCCAGGAGCTAGTATGCGACTGCCAAATCACTGTGGACGTATGAACCAACAAAACATACTTTCCTCATTGTGTGGGGGCAAAACATACACAACAGAGTGAGAAAGAGAGAGGGAGAGAGAGAGAGAACCTATGATTCAAGAAAAAAACGAATCATAGGTTCATGATAGATCATAGGTTAATGATAGATGAGTCGAATGAAAAATGGCCATCCAGTTGCGTGGCAGTGAGACTGTAGAAGGTGTGGCTGTAGAGGGAGTGGCACGTGCGTACGCCGAGATCATACCTGGTCTGTGAAGCTAAGAGCAAGAAATTTAAAGTGATAACTGTCCTCAGCCTGTGGGTCGAGCATTTTCCTTAGAACCATCCGTCAGCTGAAAAATAATTTTACTTGCTAGCATCTAATATGAAAGCATTACCTATGGAGCTTCACGTTAAATCATTTTTAATGATGACATTGACAAATGAAGTTATTTAGCTTATGACTAGATTTTTCTGTTTACATTGTGTACTTTAAAAAAAAAAAAAAAACTCTATCGCATCCATTACTCGACTGTTTGTATGCTCGGGCCCCAGATGGCCTCAGCTTCTCACGGTGACCGTGGCTCTGTCAGGGAGTGACTCATCTAAGAGGACATGATGCGGGTGACAGAAATGGCAAGTCTTGCTCCATTAGCAGCAGCAAGGGGTGGAGGGGTGGTGCAGGGTCTGTGGCAGGGATCTTTAAGAATGTAGTATTCATGCAGCTGAACAGGGAAGAGGAATGTGATAGTGTGTGTGCCTGTGTGCCAGTGTGTGTGTGTGTGTGTGTGTGCGTGTGTGCGTGCGTGTGTGTTGGCAGACATAGGCAAAAATACATAAAAATATATTTTGATACAAAATAACTTCATCAAATCAATAAGAATACTAGTTCCAAAATAGCTAAATAAAATGCATTATTTAGCATTTTCTAAATACAAAAATACATTTCTCGAAAAGCATCATGTTTGGTTTTAACAGGCACATGACCGCATATTTTTTCATCTAACATTTTTCTGGATAACTTCCCGTTTGTTTTCACATAATTTGTCCATCCTGGTTAGCTTTGTAAAAAGTCCTGCAGTACATCACTACCTCCTCTTATGTCATGCCAAGTTTTGTAAAGCTTGGACATACTAGGGTCTGCAAGCACAAATTTCACAATCAAGGTTTTATGTCTTGGAAAAGAATTAACATTGATCAGGGCCTAGCTTCCAAAAATCAGTGTAGCGCTCGATAACCTTAGAACCATTCAAATTCAGTATTCCAAGATAGCACATTTTCAGAAATCACCAGCTACTTCACTGGCTAGCTAATTATTTGCAAAAGTGTCTTGCTTGCTATTTAACATTCCAGGCTTGCTGGCAATTTGACATGTCAGGGTAAATTGATGCAAGATGAATGAATCCATGTTATCATATCAGACAATTGCAAATATTGTGAGACCACCTAATTTCTGATTGGATAATAATAGGCTAAATGACAAGTGGATAAGCAAATCAGATATCCAAATAAAAAACACACAAGCGAGTGAACAGAGATAGCACAGAGAGAAGGCAACACAAAGGCTTCATTTAAATTAAAAATGATTTGATAGGAGAGAGAACAGGATGTATTATGATACAGAAATTTCTCTTTCTGAAGTATCGTGATACAAACTGCATAAAGATTTTTCCAAGCCCATAACGTACTAAATATTTAAAATTATTTGAACGATATAATTCAAATACATGTAATTAAAATGCTACCCATTCCTCTGTGTGTGTGTGTGTGTGTGTGTGTGTGCGTGCACGTGTGTATGTCCCAAACAAAGTTCACCTGTGATGCACTGTGATTTTGTATATTTGTGTGTCCATATTGGAACCGCATATTGGGGTTGTCCTTCAGAAAGGAGCCTGAGATGATACTGAAAAAAGTGCACTCCACCCAGATGAGCAGGCTGGTCTCACTGCTCCACCCTTAAGCTGGGGTGTAGTTTTCGTTAAGTGTGTGGGACATACAACTTTGGAAAAAATTGAGAGACCACCCCATGCTTCTTAAAGAAAAATCAGGGTTACTCCACAATATTGATTATTGAACCCTTCATAAGCAAAGGCATTGTTATTTTTATTATTTATTTATGGGTATAAACTTGTTTACTTTGCATTTTTCAATGTATAACATGCATTTTTAGTATTTTGACTTGTCATTTTCTGCAAATAAATATTATGAATGACAATATTTCTTGTTTGAAATGAAAATCAAATGAGGTCAATTAGTTCATGAAAGAATATTAAAGGTTATATTTTACACAGACACATGCCCATAAACTGCGAACCTGGAAATTTGATGTGGCCTCTTAATAATTATTTCCAGTGCTGTACATGCACGTGTGAAACTCCCAGCGCTAGAAAGAAAAGAAAAATGGGAAAATAAAAAGAAGCTAAAAGACCTGCTGACCACCTGAGGTTCGGGTCCACTGCACTGTGGAAAATGTAAATGGAGAACACATTTTGAGTCCCTACCTACAGTACTGTAAGCTGTAAAACATGGAATGCATTGTATACAATGTAGTTTATACTCGCAGTCATCATTTCTGTCTGTCCTGACAGGCTTAATCCAGAGAGAGCTGATTGAAAAAAATATTGACTGTCGAGGCTTGCTGGACGTAGAACATGGACTGCAATCAATCAGCCATACAATTTTGCTTTGGCATTCACCTGTCACAATGGGATAATCACAGAAGGTTTTGGAAAACTCAAAGTGTTGGCATGACAGTAAATTCTGTTTAAACCGCCAACATTAAAAATGTTCTTTCGTTTTTTTTGGAAATGTAAAGCGAGGAAAGTAAACTGGGTTGTTTCCCCACTGTTATAAATTGCTGTTCCAATTGCTTAAGATGCACACATTCTTTGCAAACAGACATTATGCTGCAAGTTCTCGATAAACAAATTCCTATGTGTCTCCGTTAGGTTTGCTTTTTTACCCGGAATTATTGAAAAATGACACCAAAATAAGTGAATGCACGTGTTTGTTCTGCAATGTCTGGGCATGAATGAGATGAGATCTTTTTTCTTTCTCCCTACGGAATGCGCTTAGAAAATTGGCAGATTCTGAAGCTTGTGATTTGCAGGAACATGGTGTTTTTATTTTTTCTGAAAGGTGAAGCAAGTACAAAGCACAGTACATTTGATGCTTCGTATACCAAAATGAGATTTCTATGAACTTCACAACTGCACCACAGTGTTAATCATTGGGTAGATGGCAGATTTCTCTTTCATTTTGATATATGATATATGATTTATACAGCCAGATATTTACTGAAGAAATCAGGTTGTGAGTGCCTTGCTGAAGGGTACAAGAAGCATCTGTATATTCTTGGTAATTTCACAGACATACAAACCAAGCATGCTGCAAGTTAAAACGCATTGTTGGGGTATTACGCATCTGTGCGCTTGGTAGTATACACTGCCAACCCCTCTGCTGAGAGCATACTGACACGTACTGTATGTCTGTATAAACCACAAACATACTTTGGTAAATTTTGGAGTGCATGTTTCTTCTCATTGAGCACTTTTTCCAAACTCGTAAGGTAGCGTATCTCAAAAGAGCCCTTCACTATTTTCAATAATACTCTTTTGTCTCGTGTTTTGCATGGGCAAAACGCTTGCTAATGTAACACTGTTTGCATGAAGATTCCTCTTCTGCTGCTTTTTTCTTAGTCAGAAGAGATTTAAGAAGTAGCATTAAATACAAAGACTTTTTTGGGAAGTACTGGTAACTAACTCTGCAAGCTGTGATTTTCAGTCTTCCCAAGAATTTGAGGACACAACCGGAGAAATTCTGTGCATACTTTTTCTGAAGTATTTAAATTTTGGACCAGCACTTGTTACGCAAACCTCAATTGGAGGAGTCACATAGGGGACATTTTCAAATGCTTCATTCATCCAACCAGGATGAAAAAAGCATTTTTTTTCCTTCTCCCAGACCCCCCTACCCTGGTTCTGTTTACAGCCTCTTCATCTTTTTCGAAGCAGTTAATATACTGTATGCCTGATGACTTATTTAGCAGTGAGGTATAAATTATTGTCTATTTATTTGGCAGCTAATGCATCCAAATCCACAGGGGCTGAAGCTTAAGTGTTCATTTATTACGCTGGAATTTATAGTCTCCTTAACTTGTCTTGCTTTCTGACTGAAATGCTGGTCAAATAACCTTAAATGTATTGTTAATATGAACAAGACCTTAAAATAAATTATGCCCCAACAGACACACTAACTGCACTGTGTGTGTGTGTCACGGAAAAGTAAAAACTGGTTAGTTATTGACAGGAATTTTACTCAAAGTTATGAAATCGATGGCACAAAATGAAATACAGAACACAGTCTATTTTTTTTGCTGAAATAATCAGGCTTGACGTTAATAAATGAATGAATGAATGAATGAATAAATAAATAAATAAATAAGTGGTGTGTACAGAGTCAGTGTTTTGTGTCGCACATTGCAGATCAGCACATGTAGCTTTAATCCAAACAATCTGCTAGCAGCTTATGGCAGGCTTCGCCAGCCCTGCTTTCAGAGCTAATTAGTAAACAGTGGAGAAATGCAACCCCTCGCTGCTCTGCGTGTTATTAAACAGCATTGGCAAGCTATTCAGGAACACGAGGACTTGTTAATGCTCTATTTTAGCGTTAAGGATAGCTGGGTTTTTTTCCCTCTTTGGTCTCTTTTACTCTTTACATGGTTTGCGGTTCCAGCTGACTCAATTACGTGCTCCACAACTGGCATTTCAAAGCAACATGATTTTTCACTGGAGGCCATAACTTGCATGCTGAATGATGGCAGCGTTACTGCAGCTCTCGAAGGATCGCGAAACAGGCTGTGTGGCTCATGTGGGGTTCATGGGGTAGGACTGCGGCAAGTATACTGAACACAAGAGGAATGCTGTCATTACGCTCTCACTTTACATTTAAATTTGGCCCAATATTCAGCATGCGTGTTGCTGTGGAATAAACTTATTTCATTACTTCTGAGGAGGGTTCAGCTCTTTATTTGTTGTTCTACTAATATAAGATTTATTCTTGTAACCAGGGACAGCGCTGTACCTAGGACCGTTTTCTCACCTGTAATTCAGTCATCCCTCAGCAAGAGGTCGCTAGAGCCTTATTGTCAGTCAATTATTGCAATGCACCTCCCCAGTAATCTATTGGCATTAATGGGCATTAATTAAGTGCAGACATTGATTTACAGCAACATTCCCACAATCACGTGTTTTCAGCGAAGAGAGCCACAGATATGCAGAGAAATTACAGCATTGAGCAGTAGTGTTTTAGGTAACATTAAAGTAATGAGAAGTAGGTCACACACATCAGAAGTGCAGTTCCTGTATATCACCTGCAAAAAATGGTTATTTCAATCATATGGTTTTCAGCAGTGCAGGCGTCAACATGAAAGACGAAAACAAATAAACCCAAACTAAATAAAAATGCTAGATTTAAACTTTGATAAAGTTTCACCACAGTCATTTATTTGTCTCCACTGTCATTCTTTGGTGGTGATTAGTGTAAAGTTATCCGTATGACGAGGCACATTTTTCTGTATCAGTAGAATTGGCTGGAACAGACAAGTATTGTTTTGCATTCTACATAGCATTTGGCATAATTTTCTTTTTTGTTGCCTCTGTCCCAGCACTGCCCAAGTATCAACGCAGTCCCTTGTTTATGTGCAAATACTTCGGTTGACAGATCCGCGGTTTCTTTTGGAGTGCACGTTGTCAGTGTCTCAGCACCTTCTGCAAATGTTTTGATGCCGTGGGTATTTATTAATTCAACCGCACTGTGTCTGTTGAGTCAGTGTTTGGTATTTCGTTTTTTGAGTTGTGCAACCTTATATATTATGTTTCATGTATTTCGATCTCTCCACTCTCAATCCAGCGTCTCATTTTTAGCAGTTTTGCCATTTTCTGCAAGCAACTTGAGCAGTGCCCCTGAGCCGTTGTCGTGCCACAACTCCGGTCGATGTGCCAGCACGACAGTATTCAGTGTGAAGTCCATCTCCGGGTTCACAAATCGGTGGCTAGAAATAGCTGTACATGGCTAGATATAGCTGTACAAAATAAGTATTGTACCTTACTGAACCTGTGTTTAGCAGTTGGCTATGACCATGAAATGCACTTTTTGTACGTCGCTTTGGATAAAAGCGTCTACCAAATAAATGTAATGTAATGTAATGAAGTGTTGGGAATGGCAGAGTACAGTGGAACGCTAGCTGCCATGTCTCGTCTGCATGGTTTGAGGGTAAAGTCTAAACATTGCTCTATGGCGCATTGGATGTGCAACTTGCGAGCGCCATAAAATATGAGCATTGCAAATTAAATGGATTAAATTTGGGATTAAGCTTCTGAGGGGTTCATCATGTGCTTCCAACATATACCTTCCAGTAGCAGAGACAAATGCTGTTATGTTGTTGAAATCAACCACAGAGTTCAATGGGCATTGTTTCATGCTATCATCGTTCATGGCGGATAGCATGTCTGGCATCCAGATACACATGGTCAGTAAGAGCAAGTTTTGAATAATTGATTTTCTTTGCTGAACAAATAAAATATGCAAAACATAATTGTCTGTGCCTCCTGTTGACCACTGACCACAGATATGCTGTCAGTGGACTTGACAATCTCTGCCATTACTTACCTGTGCATAAAAATGTAGGCAACTTAAAATTTGTAAACTTTTTCATGTGTAAGGTTTGCACTTCACCCAAATCTGGGATGACGTGTTACCTGCTCAATTAAGTTTTTCGTTTTTTGTATTCTTTGTTGACAGAAGATTGCCACTTGTTTAAGATCACAATTATTATTATTATTGTTTTGTCTGTAGATGCTTGTCTGTTGTTGTTTTTTGTGCTTGTAAGGATTTGTTGAAAACTGTATACTACATCTACTGATAATAGATGCATTTGCTTTTATGAGGGTTGCAACTGATCATTAATTATATAATTAGTTAGGTGAGTGTGACAGTCCAATGCTTTCAGTGCCTCGTGAGGATTTAGGTGGTAATGCAAGTTGAAATTACCTTTGGTCACATGCGCTAGATAAACTGGTGCCTCGACTCATAACGTAAACCTCTTGCAGATGTAAAGAAGCTGACACTTTTTGATGGTGCTGATATTTTGTCTACTTTGGATACTCGCTGCTAGTGATAGCAGCTTAAGAACTTTTTATATATAAAAGACAAAGTCTGGAGATATAGATATCTTATTTCAATCATTTAAGATTCCAGGGGTAACAAAAAGGACATACTCTTGGTGTATACTGGGCTAAATTTCAGGAGATGGTTCTACCATTGAGTGCTGCTGGGAAATGAATCCTGGGATTTGTGAACAAGGTCATTCCTGTGCATTTAAGCAGGGGTACAGTATGTTATGCTGGCCTTCACGTTACTATAGAACTGTTCAGCATTCAGAATTCTGAGCAGTGCACAAGGTCATTGACTGTTAAAACTGCTGGATTCAAAAAATAAGCATATTTTACTTAATCCTCACGTCCCCAACAGAATCTTTTCACTTGCAAACTCAACTGCATTTACAATTTTGCCATTTCTATGCAGTTTTAACAAAGGGATGTATGCAGGGACCAAGTGAAACAACAAAAGACTGCATTTCTATATTTGACATTATGATTTCCTGTGATTCTTTTTTTCTTTTAACAAGTTAGAATGCCCTAAAGTGCTCTGACGTCTTTCTTGACACAGATTGTGTAGACTGAAATGTCAGTCTTTTTGAGCAACACATATTTGAATTGTTTAATCGGGGGAAGTGAAATGCTAGCTTTTTACAACCCAACAGCTTGAAACCCTTTCACTCAGGCATGAAAGGAAGGGGGAAAAAATCTACGCCCTAGGATTGAACAAATGACTGAGTATACTGTACGAGGAGAGCAAACAAGATCACATTATCCAGCTTTCAATTGTCGAGCACTCATCACTGATTGGTTTCTGAAACAGAGAACTGGTCAAATGTAAATAGAAGATGAAAAAAAAAACATTCTGTGCATTTTAGTACCTGTGGAATAAGGTTTGTTTCCACAGAAAAAATAGTAAGTCACAAGAGATGGGTGTAAATCCTTGCTTGAATCCTAGATCCTGGGGTTTGTGCTGTTTTCTCTGCTCACTTGATAAAGGTGATGAGGTTCACTCCAGTTATTGCAGTATGTTTGTGCCATTAATTATTCTCTGCTTTTTCAATTTGGTATTCACTGTACAGTTCTTAACCTGTGCTTTTAGCTCTGCTCTTCTGTTAAATGTGTTATTCCTGTACTGTACCTAACCTGTGGCTAACCTGTGCTGTTTGCAGTGCATCGCTGTCAAATATGCTATTCACTGGACACTGGTTTGCCTGTGCTGCAAGAGCTGTTAGCAATGGTTGACTGTTAAATATGATATTCACTGTGTGGTGGTTAACCTCCGCTATTATCTCTGGTCTTCTGTTAAATATGGTTTTCAGTTTGCGGTGGCTAACCTGTGCTGTTAGTGCTGTTATCAATAGTCTGGACCTCAAGACCCCCCCCTCCCCCCACCCCCCCAAAAAAAGTCCTACCTCCTCATTTTCAGCATATGCCCTCCGAACAGTCTACCATAGCCATATTTTGGTGTTTGTTCTGCATTTACGATAGGTTCGTGTGAGCCACATAAATCCATCTGCTTCCCAGCTGTACTTTACAATTATGTGCAGGCTCAATTATGTGCATTTATACAGTTCCTCTTGACTCATCATACTATGGATGCACCTTTTTATAATGCAGAACATGTTATTTTCTGCATTTTTTATCGTTATTTTTATTGCAGGATTTCATTAATCCTACATCAGTGTGACCTCTCTGTAGCGGGATTAGTTTAAAAACGTCACTCTTTTGTCATTATTACTGGTGTCGAAGTAAATGTGCCTTACATTAGTAGCCCAGACCATCTTTTAGTGGGTGCATTATATGTGACAAGACTGCCATACCAGGGTTTTTGTTGAAATGACGTGAATGTCCTTGGTCCCAGTTGTTCGGCACTTATGTATTTATTCTGAGGTGTTTGTCCGTTAACAAGGGTGTTCAGAAGATGGGTGGTTTTCTCATTTCTAGCTCTTGTCTGCGAATACGGCTTCATTGGCATGTTCTGAGATAATTATACTGGGACGATGTCTTTGGCAACTTCAGACTCTGTGATTAGCATGGACATGCTAATTTTAGGAGCACGCCTAACCCGTCTGCATGTTGTAGAATTGCTCACAGCAAAGTTGCAAAATCTACCTTTAATTTGCATTTTGGAAATATCTCAAGATAATTAGATCATATGTTTTTAAATCTTGAAAGGCTACCATAATGCAGTAGATTACTCCACACTGGGGATTATGCTCCTGTGTCAGATCGAGATGCTTTGTTGAAATGGCCCCGAATACCTGCTTTTCATTTTTGTAATAGTGCGTGCCAGTGTCTGGAAATTTTAATCTGTCCTCTCCTGACAGCACATCTCCGCATATTCAGCCTCGGTCTGGCGCATCGGGTTACTCCCGCCGGAGTGAATCACCCACTCCACGCTGTTCTCCGTTCTGTTCTCAAAAAAAATGTACCGTGTGTAGCATTCCTGTTGTAGCGTGCGCTGTTCCAAAGAACTGGCCTTTCAGAGTTTTAGTAGTTTATCTTGTTAGTTTTTTCAAGGTAAACTGTGTGAAGTGTTAGGTTTTGAGATTCCATCCCCTGTATTCATCTTTTAGAGTATACATTTTTCCAGTATTAGTGATTCATAGTGTGTTGCTTCCAGTATTTATTCATATCTACCAGTGCTCTGTTCAATGGGCCCATAGCATGTTAGTCTTTCATAACATTCTATTTCTCTTTTTAGCTAATTAAGCTACAGTTCCCAGTGTTTTTTGTACAGTTTATGGCTGTTCCTATTTGTGGTCCTTGCCAGTTAACGTTTAATCATATTTGTATGTCAAATTATTCATTTTCTAATGCTTCAGATTACACTCCTCCTGTAACTGGTGTTCCAGAGCAGGCAGTACCAAGTGTGAATCCGTAGGGGTGCCTGTGTCCTTCTTGCCAATCTCTCCGGTAACGTGCCCTCTCTGCTGTCCCGCAGTAACCACCACACTGTCTCCCGGCTCTGGCCACGCCCGAAGATGCAACGAGACGGAGAAGACCTACTGTGTGAATGGCGGCGACTGTTACTTCATACACGGTATAAATCAGCTGTCCTGCAAGTAAGTGAACGCTCGCCTCCGTTCGTCACCAATTCCTGGGAGCGCCTACTTTACTCCGCTCTTCAGCCACTGATTCCCTTTGTTTACTCCTTTAAGGTGTGAGGCCACAAATGTGTGGTTAGAATGTTCTTAACTGAACATTCAGTTAAGAATTCAGAAGAAAAAAAAACATTCGAAAAAGCCTACTCTTCAAAGGGTTAAACTTATTGTATTCATTGCAATTACAATATTCACTGTTTATGTCATTCAGTGTTTTCCATTAATGATTTTGTTGGATTCTGTTAACTTTGATGCTGTCTGTGTTCCATTGCAATTTGGGATACACCTGTGACTGCACTGATAATTTCTGAAGTGTCCTTTATTGCCAGACTTCTAAATAATTTAAAGTTAATGTATTCAGCTGTTCAGAGATGTGACTTCTTTGTCTTACTATTCACTTGTGCTTGTTAATGGAAACAGTGTGTTCTCAAAGAAGTCTGTACACAAATGCACATGTAACCGAATAAGGATTGGTAATGTGATGTGAGAAATCTGGGTTAATTCAGGATTCAGACTAACCCAGGCAGGTTTTACCCCAGGGTGATAAGATAAACACTTGCAGAGTAGTTCAGCACTTGTGTCAACGTCAGTCTGAACATCACATGATCAGAAACAGATGTTGAATCATGACAAGCCCGCTTATAACTCACATCAGAGTGTGACTGGTTGCTCATACCTGAAATGCACACCATTCCTCTTTCAGCACCAATAATTTATTATTTCAAAGAGTGAAGCCACAGTGAGCTCTTCTGTATTAAAGTTTTTAATGGTACATGTAGATAGGTAGCAAAACAGTCAGATACGCAGACATAGAAAAGTATATCCCTGGGGGGAAGAAGATTCATTTTTAATCTGTGACATGAGGGATTCAGGGCTGGGATCTCACTTAACCACCATGCTTGAACAACAAATTCTATCCTAAAGTGGGCATACGATCATTTTAATGCACAGTATATAATTTTTTACAATGTTTTCTGAAGATATGTGCACATTAATACACATTATCACACGTAGGATCCTGTAGGATTCTTTCCTTTACTCTTATGGCATTGCTGCAGAAAGAACCATAATTAATTAAGCTGATTAATATTGTATGCTTGTTCATTTTCCATTATTTTCAGGTAATGTAATGTAACCCCCCCAGCACAGTAATCACCAAATTCGTACATTTTAATTCATGGACTCATTAGATATTGTCATTAGAGTGTTACAGTGGCTTCTGCCCAAGAAGACAAATTCTTTATTTGATCTCATTTCGAAACAGAAAATCCAAAGAAAATTTAGAAATATAAAATAATGTCCTGACACCCATTATGCCATGACCACTCGATAAACTTTTCATAAATATTAGCCTATTCTTTGTTTCATGCACATCAGTGATTTTGTTACATGCAGCCTGATGCTTTTAGTAATGTGATGGGTTTAACAGTAAATCATTAGAAACATAATTATCCTCTACAGTTCAGGTTTCAGAAGTGGTTGTACCGTATACCGTACTGGTTTTTCCAACAAACTGCAGTTTTTTCACAGTTTGAAATTCTGCTAAAACATTTTATTTCCTTGTGCAGCCTGAATATTAATGCCTCTATTTTACTCTCTGGGAACATGTTTTTTTCCCCTCCTTTTCCTCGATAGTTCCATCTCTCCTTTAGGTGACACCAAAACCTTTAAAGATTTTTTTGCTTTTATATTCCAAATTCTACAAATTAGTCATGCCGGGGCATTGCTTTATGGTAAACGTCAAAGAAAATGCGCATGCAGACAAAGACTAGCGAATGGTGAACTATCACAGTATCAAAGGGCTGCTGACAAATCAGGCATGCAAATCTGCTCCATAAATAACAAATTTAGTACTAGTGCTACACACATCATGCTGGTAAACTGGAGATGCCCAGTTCCCTTGGCTTGGAGAATACAACAACACATATCAAGCACACACCATGATGAGCAAAATTAATTCACATCTCTCTCTCTCTCTCTCTCTCTCTCTCTCTCTCACTCACTTTCTCTCTCTCCCTCCCTCACTCTGTCCACATAATCTCTCATGATCACTGTCTCCATCACTCTAGCACAGTGCACTCCATCAAGTTTTATTCCAGTAAAGGTGGTAAAGGTAGCCATAGTCCTCTTTGCAGAGCAAAAGACACAAAACGATAAAAAAGAGAGATGTCCCCTCTGACACGACTTCCTCTGACATCAGACTTCTCCGGGCTCTCTCAGTGACAGAAACATTTTCTCTTCACTCTCAGACTCGTTTTGTCTCAGCCCATTTTTCTTTTCTGTACCTTTAATATTCTGCCATTCTGTCATCCCCCTCCCCTGTCTCCCCTGACAGACACGGTACAGACTTCCACCTGTAATAACATTTCATGCTAATAGTTTACTATAAACTATAAATAGTATTAAAGATAAGGCCAATCAAATACTGTCTTAGCCCCTTGCCCACTTTTCAGAGAAGTGCCGCATGTTGTTGTGTTTTTTTGTTGTTGTTTTTTTTGCATATCATCCATTCTCGTTAAGTGTGACAGAGGAATGCATTGAGAAAGACCCTTAAATGCCATGTCATGCTGGTTTAGGGGAGAAACAAATGTTTATGGCAATGAGGCCTCCTACCAAGTGAATGGGTCCATTGTGTAAATTCCTGTAGGAAACAGGCAGGGTTGTAACTATATGTGTGTGTATACTGATTAAAATAAATGAAGTAGTTAATTGTACCGAAGGGGTTAATCTTCCACCATCAAGCTTAATTGCATTTTTATTTTATTTGCTCAAACTAAAAAAAAAAAAACCCTATTAAATGAAAATTTTAAAATTTGCTGAAATGAAGCCCTGTTTAAACAGTTCTCAGTTTGTAAGGACAAGGAATAGTACTTAAAGGTAAAGAAACAGGGAAGCACACATTTCAATGCGGCAGCATTGTTTAATAGCATCTTGGCGAGTAATAAACCATTTTATTCAATGCAGTCCAGGCTTTCAAAGGCATCATTGGCCAACCAAGGGGTACAACAGATGCAGCCTCCTTGTATAAAAATTCACTTTTCATACATTAAGATCCTTACAGGCATTGTTTATAGATGTCCATACAAGCTATTATTATTATTATTAGTATTATTGTATCAGTGGCAGTTGTATTTGTATTATATGCTGTTTCAGCACATTGTGCATATTTTATTATCTGTTACATTCTTCGGAAGAACATCAATGTTTCTAAATATAGCCACGTTTCACTCCCTGAAAACAGAAAAGAGGACAGTGTCAGGATAGCGTGCTTCACATACGGGACAGACCCAGCTTTAAAAACCCACAGTGTGTGCGTGTGATTGTGTGTCATAACAGAATGGATTGGCTCTCGTGATCGTTTATCACAGGCGTATTTGCTTAGACTCCATCATCCGGGCCCGTTTACATTTACTTTAATGGTGTATATTGTTGTATCTGCCGAGACAGCTGGACAGAGAGAGATGAAGAAGTAGCTTAACGCAGCTGTTTAACGTAGCCTAGTACTGTACGGTCCACTAAAGAGCTGTGGCCCCACTCAGGATTTTAACATGCAAGAAGAGAGCACTGCGGTCTAAAGGTCACGCATCTTCGGAATTAAGGCATTTAGAGAGACGCCGTCACGTCGATTTGGGATTAATTACTCCTGTTAATAATCAGTACAGAATCAGCTGGTTGGCTGAGGAAATTTGGGCAAAGGAAACATCGTATTTCACTGCACTTTATAAACGCTGACTTTCGTACACGTCGTACAATGCACAGAATTTATATACCATAAATGATTTCCCTTTTTTTAATGTTCACATGATCACAGTGATACCTATAGGATTAGCCATTTGGGCCTGCCTCTCTCTCTCTCTCTCTCTCTCTCTCTCTGCCTCTCTCTCTCTCTGTCTCTCTTTCTCTCTCTGTCTCTCTCTCTCTCTCTCTCTTTGGTGACAGGGTCTCAGTTGGAGAATTTCCCTCCTTATGGAAGGATTCTAAATGTCCGCAATCGATTTCCTCACCTCGCAAACTTTTCCACCTTCTTGAGCAGCCGCCAGTACATTTTTTATTTGCTGTTTATTGATTAGATGAGAAGATTGAAACAACTTTTCCTGTTCGCCCGTGCCAGTCTTTGGAGGCGCTAGGCCTTTTACGGAAGAAAAGCAACTTTCTGTATGTTTTAATAGCCTAAGTAGTATTTCATTCTGTTTAAAAATAAACGCTATTTAGAGAATGAAGTCCATGATAGTTAATCAACAAAGAGAAAATTTGTCATCACACACCATGTGCACAGACACACATGCATTTTTTTTAAAGAACCCAACTAGTTTTTATTCTTAGTACATTTTAGCTGTCATTCAGATCACAAGATTTATCCCGATTTTGTAAATTGACCATTCCTTTTTTTAATTTATTCAACTAATTAGCTCAATTTATGTGTGCGGTTCTAAACATCCTGATTGAATACCCATCTGCTCCAGCAACCACCTTTGTTGCCATTTTCTTAGTTAGATACACTACATCCACTACAGCCAAAGGTATGTGGGCACCTGACATCCAACATCTCATCCAAATACATACACTACTTTTCTTCCGTGTCCTTTCGCAATATGACTTTAAAATACACGGCCTAAGTCTGTATGATTTTCTCCACACTCCCTCCCAACATTTTGAAATTACTGAAGAGTTATATTTCACTTGTTGAACAGGTGTTGTAAAACAGCACAATTGCACACTCCATCCAGAATATAGATGCTGTAGCCTGTTCTCATGTACATCGAAGCCTATTCCCTTCCAGCTGTCATCAGATGTATGAGTGCTTATTTCTTTCTCCCATTTTACCTTTGCCTTTATCTGTTATCTGTTATTTGCACCCATTTTCTAATTTTGATTTTTAAGTTATTAACAGCTGAACAAGAAAATGAAGCTCGTGCACATGTCACTTCTGTGTTTCACGGTTCTCCATATAGCTTGGAGACCTCATTACCTCATTAAATTTCTATTACTTTTATCGAGTTTATAATTCTGGGACCAGCCTGCCTTTCTATTAAGCCAAAGCAAGTGTCTTAGCTTTCAACTCTGGATTCTTCCCATACCCACACAAAATTGCTTAGCTTTCTGCCCCAAATTTGAAAAGTAGCTGCATTAATATAAAGAGGTCATGTCTGAAACAATAATAAAAAAACTGGGGAACTACATTTATTTTTATAGTCCCAATCCACCCCAATAAATGCTGGGGCTCTGTTTTCCATCTATTCAGGTCCTGCTTCCATACATATTGCTTTTGCAGAAGGATTATTTCTAATTATTTCCAAATACGGACGATTGCGAGTTACGATTTCTGTTTTGCGAGCAGCACACCTGCACCACTGTTTCGGTACATTGCAAGCATGTCGTTAATGTTCCGTGATACCGCGCAGATTCCTCTTAGCACCATACACATGACACACCTGGCTGTGCCGTTTGAGAGTATCAGTTTCACGTGTTACCAAGGGCACTCGTGCTTAGTTGGGTCCACAGGGATTGCGGTGAAGTAAGACCTGGTTCAGCTGCGTAGACCCAGGCTCTTGCTCTTGATTTGGGTTGTAGGTCCTTGTTATTTGTTTGACCTTTTAGTCAGTTAACCAAGTAGGTAAAGTGAGAAGTCGGTTTCTCATATGCAGTAATGGGCTGGGGAATCAGTGTTAAGGAAAGGCAAGAGATCGTGTTGCCAATCAGATGCAGGGTAGGTGGCTTGGTGCCCACTTATTAAGTATGAGGCCTCCTACGTTATTCTACTGGAACACTGGACCATTCGGTTTAGAGGAAAGAGTTCATCCTACTGGCCGTCATCTTATAGTTTGCATCTGAAGTGCAAATGGGACCTTCAGTAAATCCCAGAACACACAAGTCAGAGTTCATCCTGGGAGATCTGACTGTGGACAGTTGATACAGTGTTGAAATGAAGAAAAAATGTAATATGAGTTTAATAATAGACATGATGAGGTTGTGGTGGGGTATTCAATTAAGTGGACAGGTGTCCAGCATAGATCTGAATCTTCTGTGGCTGAAGGGGAAATGCTAGAACTTCACCATCAACGTGAAACCGTGACTCCTCCTGACAACAGCTTCTTGAAAAATGTAATGCTTTTAGGCGCTTTAAATTAGAATGTGAAGAAATGTACATTTTATTCTCTTTATTTTTAGTCCCTCTAGATTGTGCAGACGGGGAAAGCGAGGGAGGGAGAGTGGGAGGGAGGGAAAGAGAGAGAGAGAGGGCAAAGGAGCTGATCTGTGTATCCCCAAAGGAAGAGCCTCTTCTTGCTTGGCCGGTTTTGAGGCGCTGCTGGGTTTGAGGCCCTGCCTCTCTGTTTTTCACGCTTATTGGCCCCGCCCCTCGGCTCTGTCCTTATTTGCCCGGCACTTTGGTGCTGTTTCTATGGCTGATCCTGAAGCACATAGCTGCACACACACACACATATACACACACATGCACACACACACATTAACACACACATGCACACACACACATATACACACACATGCACACACACACATATACACACACACATACACATGCACGCATACATACACACCCATGCACACACACCCATGCATGCACGCACATGCACGCACATACATACACACACATGCACACACACACGCGCGCACACACACACACGCAAGCATGCACGGCGCTTGTCACTGAGTGCTAAATGTCGAAATCAAAAATTATACCCGCCCATATGGCTTCATAAACTATTGCTGCAGCTGTGTGTGGGTGTGTTGTATATGGATGGGCCTGTTTGTTTTGTGCATTTTATGTGCGTTTGTTTGTGTATGGGCATGTGTTTGTGGGTATGTGTCAGTGTGTGGGTATGAAAGATCACAAGCAAATAGGGAGTGGGGCAGAGAGAAGTGAAGAGAGAGAGAGGGACAGGGAGAGAGGGGGGAGAGAAAGAGAGACAGGGAGAGAGATAGAGAGTGTGCCCCTCCAAATCACGTATGAGGTGAGAGGCCCCCCATTAGTTTACCGTCCCACGGTCGTCTGCTATGAGTTTGTCTGGCTGTTCTGCCTAGTATGAGGGTGCTCTGTGTGGGTCATCCAGCAGTGACATGGCATGGGGAGGTCAAATCTGAGGTCAAAGGTCAGGAACCATAGAAGAAGTGCCATTCTGACCAGAACTGGGAAACTACGTCTCACTTATTTCAAAATAATTCAGGCCAACTTACTGGCAAGTACTACACTGTTAAAGAACGGGCTTTCCTGAGAAATTCAAGGGCCAACCACAACAACAAAAATAACAACAATGACAGAATGTTTAATAATGATTGTCCAAGGTAATAAGCTGACGTTCAACAGGCTGAAATGACATTTGTTCCAGGTAAAGGCTGATCCAAGCATCCTGCGCTGTGGTGTCTTTAGGGGCAGAAGATGGTGATGATTCTTCACTTCCTGTATTTTTTGTCACTGATCCCCTTTTCCTCCCTCAGATGTCCGCCTGATTACTTTGGCCCACGGTGCCGGCAGACACAGCCGCTGCGGTTATACATGCCCAAACCTTATAAAAGTATGTTCACCCACCCAAAAAAACCCAATTAAGGAACCGCCTGCAGCTCCCTCAGGAGGTCAGAATCGCTGGTCAAGGGGGAGAGCTGTGATTGGCTGGCTGACCAGCAGGGTGTCGCAGTGGTGTTTCCTGTGGGATCACTTTATTTCTACTATCTGGGGGGTTTGGGTTTTCTCTGGTCTAATTCTGTGTTTTCTCTCTCCCTGCTCTCTCTCCCTTTTGTCTTTTGTCTGCTCTTTCATCTATTCCTCTTTATTTCTTTCTCATGCTCTCCCTCTCAATCTCTTTCTCTCTCTCTCTCTCTCTCTCTCTCTCTCTCTCTGGTTTGTTTCCCTACTTCAGGTGTCCCATTGATTTTACTGGTGATCGCTGTCAAACCTACGTTATGGCTATCAAATCCTACCCCTACCGTATGTTCATATTTCCTTTATTTCTATTTCCTGCCTGTTTGTCTTGGAGGTTGCATGGACGCATCCGAAAACACCGCTGCATGCCTTCGTGTTGTCTTTCTGTCAGAGCATTTGTTTTGTCTGTTGACTTGTTTGTTATGTCCTTGTTCAGTAACTGTAATACATTGAGCACAATTTAAATATACCTACAGCACATGTAAAATGTATGAGCGTCTTACAATATGTGTAAATACAGTCAATATAATCAGTAAAGCATGTTGTTTGCTTTTGATGGATATAAGCAATTGCATGTGTTGAAATGAAAACTAACCCATTTATTGGAAAGATGAAAGTGTATCTAAAATTTAACTGTGCACCAAGGAGACACTAAACCTGAATGTGGTCTGTTTTAATATCGAATCACTTTTTGCAACATAGTGGAAATGTATTTGTTGGATTGCCAGCAAAAGTACAGCATGTTAATTTGAACAGAATTTCCCATTCATACAACATCTATTGGTCCTCACTGTTGTAGTTAAAATATATACCTGTTTCACATCAAAGTCACATATTTACATGCCACGCTTACTGTAGCATGATTCTGGAACATTTGTCCTCTAAAGCCTGATTTATGCTCTGTCACACACTGGTCGTGCGACAAAGTATACATTGGGTTTAAGCCTACCGCTATAGCGAATTTCAAGAACTTTAAACACCATACTGTTCCACTTGAGAAACATTCTGGAATGTTCATCAGCTTCAGGCTTGCAGAGCTGGGGACGTGCTAGGAAAATGCATACACAGCGCTTACATGTTAAAGTAATTAGCTTCATGCACTTCTGTTTATGTAATCATGTCTCGCTGTACTTAGCAGCACTTAGCGGCACTTTTGTATGGCGTGCCATGACATTTGAAAAAATGTAGACATCCAGACACATCGATAATCAACCTTAGCAGTGACGTTCAGCAATACAGACAACTCCCTTTTGAGAAATCCACCAAAACGTTTTTATTTCACTCAAGGTTCACTAGTTTTCTATTTGATTAATATCTGTCCAGATCTATGACTCACTGTGAAATTCAAGTGCTGATATCTTTTTCATCACAATCACGTGTTTGCATGTTCAGTACTCATCAGAAGTAATTAGTCATGTTTGGCATAAAAGTTCCAGAGGTGTGTAATGAGAGATCTTTATTGAATCAAGGCCATAATGCTCCATAACACCTGTCACATTACATCATTTAAAAATAAAAAAATAAACAGAAGATGAGAGCTCTGGAACAATCTTTATATATAGTTCATAAGGTTGCAATCTGTATAACGGTAGAAAATCTTTTTCATTTTTATTCAACTTCATATACCCAGCCACCTTACTTTCTGGTGAAGACTGTCATACAGAAAACATTTGAAAAACATGGCTTCAAATTTATACCCTGTAATTGTCTATTGATTTGTTAAGTAGATTAAGTGTCTTGTGTTGACAAGCTGTCAGTTGGTGCCCTTAGAATCAGTCCCTCTAGACATTTATATTGTCAAAAGTTATTTAAATGTCCAGCTCTTTCCTTCATAGCATCGCTTTCATGTGAAAACCCCTTCATGGAAAAATTCTTCCATGGAAACAGTGCTGACACAAAAATTTGTATATTTTCTTTTTTATTCTGGTATTCCTGGCAGGAATTCTGAACTTTAGACAATGGATATTCAATATGAGCAGTTGCATAATGTGACACATATATTTTGGCATGCATAATATTGTTAAAGGAACCAACATGCCCCCACAAGAGTGATGTTGATGACACTGTGTTCTTGAGGTACAGTAAATGTCTCTTAGTTAACAACATGTCCATATTCCATGGAGATTCCCAGAAAGCCCTTATTTCCTTGCGGGATTGGTCCAGACATAGCCCACCAAGCATAAAGTTCCAAGAATTCATAATGTATTCAGTTGCAATCTGTGTATCAGATTCCAGTTATTCGCATGTAGGCGTTTGAAAGTCAAGGAGCTGCCCATAGCCAGCACTGTCGATCAGCATCACCTGCCAATGACCGTAGAAACGGGCCTAGGAGAATACTGGACTCAGCCTTGGCTGAACGCTGTTGCTGAGAGGTTCGTCCAATCAGTGACTGCTGAACTGAGCTGCTTATTCAATCAAGTTGCTGTGACACTCAAGAGGGGATTGGTCAACTATTAGCTGTAGCCAAAGATTATGGACTTGGAAAGATCCTCAGTGGTATTCTTTCTCGGTTGTCCGTTGTGTTAAAGCGAGGGACGGACACACACGTGCGCGGACACGCTCGGTCTTTGCATCGCTCTCCCACAGGGACTGAAAGAAAACTGAACGTCAGTTTGGCTGAGTATTTAAACAACGTTGAGTGTATCCGTGTCTCTGTGGTGAGCTTTTGCTATAAAGCCAGGGCCCCCGAAGATATTACATTTCAAAGTTGCGGAGGGTCCCTTATCTTCATGTTTCACATTAAATGCATTTGCCATAAAATGGTCAGGACGCTCTGTGGGAGGTTGGCGCAGCTGTTAAATCCGTTCCATACGTGCGCATGCTTGTCCTCCTCGAGAGGAGCAGGTGCTTTAAGACCCTCACACAAATTCAGATAACAGGTAATGAGTCTCACGCATTGGTCACAGCCAGAAAGCTGTTTTGGGGAACCTGTATATTTACCATAAGAGACATGTTACAGAGCGACACCCCTCCTTTCCAGCTTATAACCAGAAAGCTGTCTGTTCTAGTCCTTCCTGGTTCAGTGTTGTTTCAGCCTTGAGTA
Source organism: Anguilla rostrata (assembly GCF_018555375.3). NCBI lineage: Eukaryota > Metazoa > Chordata > Actinopteri > Anguilliformes > Anguillidae > Anguilla > Anguilla rostrata. The sequence goes on along the minus strand of NC_057941.1, from coordinate 31,946,858 downwards.
AAGATAATTACCCTGAATTAATTTTTAAATAAAATCAAGCTGAGTCAGCTCTCTGAGCAAAGGTGCAAGGAAGGTTTCCAAATGTGACTGACCAGTGTGGGTTTACCTCGATGACCAACAGCAACGCTCCCAGAGTTAGTGGAGAATCTAACCCCCCAGTCCCCAGCCCCCCCTCCCACCACCTGAGGACCACTGCTGCTGAGGTTTTCACCGCACATAAGCAAGCTGTGTGCTGTTGCAGTAAGTCAGCAGGAGGAAGGAATAAGTTACGGTCTTTCATTCTTTCCCCCTCGTGCTGGGAACACGATCTCTTTAAAGGTGAGAAACAGGCTGTATATTAACTTGTATGCTGACAGCATACAGTACAGTAGATGTGCGCCTTGCGCTTGGTGAACGTTTCGGTCTCTTTGGAACAGAGGTGAGGGTCTGCTCCTACGGTGCTTTCTGCTACACCAATTGGAAACTGCAGTGAAGCCTCCCCCCCCCCACAACCCCAAGAAAGCTGCAATGCTCAGCGCTAGTCAGCTGAGCTACCGGCAGCGTGTTGTCATGACAACAGGAGGGATTTTCTGCAGACCCGTGTTCGTTGTACCGGCTGTCAGGAGGAGGTTTGACTCAGACAACCCTGGTCTTCTTCGCTACAGCACCCACAGAAAGAAAAAGAAAAACACATTTCCCATAGTTCTCTGGGGAAACTGCATTCAAGGTTTTTCACTTTTACAGCTCCAAGTCATTTGTTCTGATTGGACATTTTGGACGAAATACACTTGCTCCTGTGGTGCAGTCTCCATGGAGACCAGGACACACCACACTGTAGTCATTTTCTGCAATGGGCCAAGAACTGGACATGAGACCCTTCTCAAAAATCCGGTTATGTAGTATGTTAATAGCGATAACAATGGCACTTATCCAATCCATTCCATGTTCAGTCTCTTACACCTAAAAGTCAAGAAAGAGCTACTTTGTGACACTGTTCCCCTCTTAGAAATTGGCTTGGCATTTCGGTCCATAAGCTTTAATGTGAACAATACAAAAAGAAAAAGACATGAATTATTTGGAATCCCAGCTCCACCTCTCCCTTTCCATCATTTCTTCCAACATTTTTAACATCTTTCCAGACACAGTTATTTCCTGTTCTCTAAAACTGGCTGCTCCTAATTGTACTTCTGTTGACCTGTCTCACCACTGCAATATTGTCAGCTCAGGAGTGAGTCGGCCGCCACCCTCCTTCAAAGTGCAGTCTTGCCAGCTGCCTGCTCTTCCCACTCCGCAGCCTACCTGCTGAGCTGAGCGGACGTTGCGTCATCGCAGAATATTACCTGCACGGCTGGTGCTAGCAGACTGCAGGCGCCTGCTGGTGCGTGATGGCTTCAGAACAGCTTCCTTGACCGATGCTCTCCGTCTCTGGGTGATGTCACGGCAAATGATGCTCTGCCCCCTGATGCTGCTGGTTCCCGTCCACACATGTATTTAGAATAACTTCAAATATTATTTGTTTTATTTATGCCATGGTACAGTATGTACCATTTCATACTGGAGAAAACTGTTTTTTTTTTTTCCAATTTGGAATAGCCTGGTGTTTTACCACAGTGCTGCCCAACCCCGTTCCTGGAGATCTACCGTCCTGTTGATTTTTATATGAACACAAATTTGGCACCTGATTCTACTAATTAGCAGCTCAGCTAGATCTCTAGCTGTTGAATGAGGTGTGGTTTATTAGAGCTGGAGTGAAAGCCTACAGGACAGTAGATCTCCAGGAGCAGGGCTAGGCAGGCATGTTCGACCCTCTCACATCCCCACTGTACTGACTGTGATGCACACTGAACCCTACAGGGCATGTGCACTCCTCTGATACATTCCCCGGAGCCAGGCTACTAGCAAAGCAGCTCGCTAAAGGAGAGTTAGCATGAGTTACAGGAAGCTGATAAACCTGTTCCTATCTGATCATCAACCAGGTTGAGAACCTCTGCAGACTTTTACCTCTGTCAAGACTTGCTATGTTCATCACTGTGGTCGTCCTGGTCACGGTCAACAAATGTCACAGTCTAAGGATGTCAAGGATTTGGGGCTCACCGGTTTTTTAGCATGACAAACTGTTTTCTAAAAGTTGGATCACATCCGGTTTGGCAAAATGTCTTATTTTGGAAGCGGAATTTTGTAGAGTCATTGAAAAGGAGCTGCTGAAGATATCTTTTGAAGCCTCCTTTAAAATCCACTTTAAAAAAACCCTGTTAAGTCCACTGACCTCAACGTCTGGTACTTCCATAGATTTCACTTCACAGTTCTTGGAAATCTTACCTTTCTTTGACACTGAGTCCATTTGAAGTGGCTATTTAGGGCTACTGCCAACCAGGTGGAATTTGTTCCAATCAGACTTAGATTTAGAAGGTGCAACCTGTTTTTTACTGCAGAGGGAGGGCCCTGCTAGAGACATTTTGACATAGGTAGACCACAGGTAATAACAGGCCTGTAATGTATGATGCTTTTTCAGACTTAGCCACAGCAGGTGTGCACCAATTTACATCAAGTTGCAAGGAAAAGCGTGTTTATAGAAATTGGGAGTCTCCTGCTGAATTTATGAAGGCCCAATTCCGAGCCAGAAAATGTGTCATTTCCAATATACCTCTCAATCTACGGTATATAACAGGGCTTCCACATCAATGGGTCTTTTTTAATGGGGTTACTGAAGTTGCATTCTGTTATAGTCATCAGCATTTTCAGCATTGCCCCCTGCTGCTGATGCAATAGTTTTCTCCCTGTTACACTAATGCATGACTTTAATTTAGTTTCTGAAGCACCAATTACTGTCGCATTTTTAATGCATTCAGGCTGGAAATCCTCGTGGACCAACATGCAGCCCCACTCCCAAGTTGCTTGAGCTGTGTCATTCTGGGTCGGATTCAAACAATGCAGTTATCATAGCTATCGTAAGCCAGTTGTCCAGCCTCTGCCGGTTAACACGCCGAGGAAGCACTTTTTTTTTGTAGTGCCCATAATTGACACTACTTGCTCCTGCAGTTCCACGCGTGGTTTTTTACAACTGGTTAATTTTGTTTTGCCTTTTCTGCTGGCATCTTCAAGGGAATTTTTAATTTCGTTTTTCCTTAATTTTTTTAAATTTTATTTTCATTTTTGTGGATTCTTTTATTTTTGGGAAGTTTTTTCTTTCTTTCTTTTTCTGGAATATTTTTTCAATATTGAGGATTACCCATGGACCTTCCAGAGTGGCCAAACTGAGTAAGATCAGCCTGTGACTGAGACCTTTACTTCCTTATTTTGCTGGGTTTGAGAATCTGAATGTGGAATAATTGTGAACTTTCTGAATTCTTGCATGTGAAACGCAACTGCACTGGGAGTTGAGGAGAAAAAAAGGCACATGTAGTCAAAAATCTGAGTGAAATTGTTTATATTTAGTGTTTGTTGGGTATTCAGGATGTTTTTTTAATTTTAATATATATATTGGTTGACAGAAATGTAAATATTAATTGGTTCTCATGCCTGACAAAAGAAACAGATTATTGTGGTGTAGTGCAGATTTCTGAGCTTATGACTGAAAAAGATTTAAATATGTATATTGAAACCAGGCTTTACAGCTGTTTTTATCAGTTACAATCTATGGACCTCTCCCCAGCAAAAATGTCAAATCAGCCATGCAACTGTTCAGTATACACACTGGGATTTCTCTGTGTATTTGAAGTATATTGGCAAGTGCCTCAGCTGTCCAATGAAAGAAGGAACTACACAATATTCTGGAACTGCTTAAATCTCTTTTGTGGCATTCCACATTCCTCCTACAGAGGGAAATATTACTTGATGTTTAAGTTACGCCTGTGTGGTAACTCCATTATACCTGTATATAAAGTCTTACATACAGGTATAATGGATGTAATAAATAATAAATTGCCATTTATTATCTAGCATAGCATGTCAAGGCTTATTCAGCCTATAATAACAATATAAAATACTGTAAATGTTGATCAACAAACATATAGGGCATGTGTGTCAAACTCCAGTCTTGGAGGGCCATTGTGTCTGCTGGTTTTTGGGGTGTTTTCAAGTGTTTCAGTTAAGTCATTGATTGGCTAAGGAATCCACACATCTTATTCTCAAGGCCTTAATTGGCAGATGATTGAAAGGAATACAAAAACCTACAGACACTGCGATCCCCTTGAGATTCAGTTTGACACCGCTGACATAGAGAATAAACCCTCTATTAATAGAGGAGATTAAAGAAAACATGTTTATTAAATGCTATTTGAGGTGAATTTAATTAAATTATATTCAGTGGAGGAAATACTCCATTAAAAACTAACACAACCAAGTGTAATTGTCAGGTAAATAGTAAAGCTAAGGAATAACTCATGAAGTAATTAGACATCTGTCATTATAGTGAAATATTTATACAATTTACACAATTCATCAGACAATCTAGAGCCTATTCCCAATCCTAAAAGAGAAATCCACTAGCAGCAGTGCTAGCAGAAATGCCAGCAGACTATATAGATATAAATAAATAACAGTGACAGTACAAACTCAGAATGATTAATTTTACAGAAGAAAATAATTTTTCAGATACAGACTGGTAGATATATAAATAATACTCACTTTAGTCATGGACCCAACCCAATCCTCAGCAAGTAGTACTTTTCTTCTGGTGAACATTCGAGGAATGCCAATAAAATGTGAACTTATGCTTAAAAAAATAAAACTGCTCAAACTGCCTGACATAAAAATTATAGTTTTAAGAGCCTAAGAGAATCGATAATATTATGTGGAGACGCTTAAAGCTATCCAACCCCCCCGATCAGCTTTAGCATTTAGAATTTGCTAGAAAATCATGAGAAAGCCACAGAAGTCTGGGACATTAAGAATCCTTCTGTTGATCATCATTCTCTGATAAGTTTAAGTGGAAGTTGAATTAGTCATGGTGTAGAATGGTGGGTAGGGAACTGGGCTTGTAAGCTAAAGGCTGCAGGTTAGGTTCCCAGGTAATACGTTGCTGTTGTACCCCTGAGTAAGCTACTTAACCTAAATTGCTTCAGTGAATATCCAACTGTGTAAATGGATAGTATGTAAAATGCTAAACTCACGAGTGTGGAAGGGGGCAGATCAGCTATTTTGGGGTCTGGTGCTTTCCATTCCATTTGTGATACTCAAGGTTTACTCTTTGGGTACAACTTTAATACTTGGGGATCCAACAGTATTTTAATTGATTTATTATCAGGGAATTTTGTGTATATATGTGTGTTGAAGGTCTGCTTGGTAGATCTGGTAACCCGAAGAATGTAAGTGGATAATGTTGTGGAGAAGACTACTGGCGCTGCTGGACATTTGCCGGTACACCATAGCCTAGTCTGGGCAGCATGTCTGCCAGGCAAACCTAAGTAGTCCAGCTCAATAGAGGTGAATACAGTACGTGAGGGCAGTCTCGGCTAATGACCAATAGGAGCCAGACGTGATGGAAAGACTGCAGCAGCAACCTTGCGAACCTCCACTGAACTTTTTGTATGAAAGCTTGAATTTCGTCTGATGTTCTCAGTTAAGCTGCAGAGATTTGAAAAGATTCTGAATTCCCTTTGGTGGCTTTGATGTCTTGCCACATGGTCGAGAACTATCATTTAAAATGGCGTAAGTTTACAAGACATAGTCACCAATATGTAATAGGACTTTACTTTGCTACAGCAGAGCCTAGCTACTGTACTTGCTTGTGGAGTGTTGTAGGGTGTTTCACTTGCTAAACTTGTCAGGCATGTATTTCTTCGGTTTCTTCGCAGTTCAAACACATGGAGTGCCCCTAAGTGTTTTCCATTGCTTGATTGCAATTGGCCCTCACTCAGAACTGAGCAGTGACCCTTCCCATGCTTTCAGCGGTGTTTGTTGGCTCTAACCAAGTTATTTTTTTGTTTCTTGGTAACCTGTGTAAACTTGGAGCACTGAATTAGGAAATGGTGATTTTTTTTTATCACAGTAGGCAAAACATTTTCATCTTCTCTGTCTCCTGCTAGAGATTCAGCAGCAGCAGCAGCAGCAGCAGTTGAGAGGGTCATAACTGATTAGAATTGTAGAGGTCTTTGTTGATTTCTTGTCTATAGTTCTCTCTGTTGTTATTCTCCCTAAGGTCTGGAATTACCCAACTCTGTCTTAATCTACACTGTCAGTGGACATTGGTGAAGACCTTGACTTTGCTTGTGGTAGAATGCTGTTGACTGCATCTGCTAGTTGCTGCATGTTCTCATGTAGAGCTTATTCTCTTGAAGCGTCTCTTGCATTGTAATGGCATTGAGGATTTCAGTTGGAGCAGATGATTTGGCAGCTACGGTGTATCATTTTCGTAATGTGCCCCAATATTTATATCATGCCTTGGTATGATCTAGAGCAGGGGAATCTAAATGTGGCTTCCTTTCAATCTGTGTGCAATTGAGGGATTGAGAACATGGTATTAGCCAAAAAATGAATTCCTCATAATGAAGCACATCAAAAACAGCAGACACTGCTGCCCTCCTGGAGTGCAGTTTGACACCCCTGTCCTAGAGGTTGGTGGTGTTCTACTTTGCCAAAAGGAATGGCTGACCCCAAATGTCCAGGTCATCTGGGTTCTGTGGTGATATCCCCTATCTGGCTCGAAAGACCATTTAAGGTTGTGAAGAAACAACAGAATTACTCTTTATCTGGTTGAAGTATTTTGATATTTGCCACTGAAGGACAAGGGTATGAAATTGTACGGAATAGCATTAGAATAGTCTGTTTTGTTTTTTCAAGAGAAAAGAAGTAACTGCATGGTTGATGGTTGTATCCATTAATTTTTATTGAAAATGTTTACAGTATTAAACAAATCTTCCATTTCCATACTTTAATTCAGATCATTCTTAAAATTTTTGTATGCAACATACCTGAAACATTTTTTTTTTCTGTGACTTTGACAGAACTTGTTTGGAGCTAAAAAAAATAAATGTTCCAAGACGTTATCTAACAATCAAATAGGAATCGTGCCAGGATCTTCCCCAATGTTCTGGAAACATTTTGTGTTAGCTTGGGGGAAATGAAACGTGTGCGGTAATTAAACATCCATCATTACAGTGGTGTATTTACAGAATAAACCATAATTCATCTCACCTTCTAGAAGAGGGGTCAGCAACCCTGGTTCTAGAGAACAACGGAGGCTGTAAGTTCTTTTTGTGAGATGAATTGATAAATTAAAGCCATTGAGCAGTCACAGCTCCTCGCACGTTGCTTCCTGGGGCTGAATTGTTTACTGATTTTAAGGTGACAACGAAAACCAGCGTATCCTGTAGCTCCCCAGGATGAGTGCTAATGGAAAAATAACTGTAAGCTGAGATGCTAGAGATTCTCATGGAACAATGCAACGACTGTATACTGATATACACTCACCGGCCACTTTATTAGGTACTTAGGTATTATGCTAGTACTGGGTTGGTCTTCTGCTGCTGTAGGCCATCTGCTTCAAGGTTTGACATGTTGTGCATTCAGAGATGCTCTTCTGCATACCTCGGTTGTAACGAGCGGTTATTTGAGCTACTGTTGCCTTTCAATCAGCTCGAACCAGTCTGGCCATTCTCCTCTGACCTCTGCCATCAACAAGGCATTTTCGCCTAGAGAACTGCCACTCACTGGATATTTTATTTTTTTCGGACCATTCTCTGTAAACCCTAGAGATGGTTGTGCGTGAAAATCCCAGTAGATCAGCAGTTTCTGAAATACTCAAACCAGCCTGTCTGGCACCAACAACCATGCCACGTTCAAAGTCACTTAAATCACCTTTCTTCCCCATTCTGATGCTTGGTTTGAACTTCAGCAGATCGTCTTGACCATGTCTACATGCCTAAATGCATTGAGTTGCTGCCACGTGATTGGCTGATTAGATATTTGCGTTAACGATTAGTTGAACAGGTGTACCTAATAAAGTGGCCGGTGAGTGTATAGTAGCTTACACCAATTACTTCAATGAGAGAAAATAAATAAAATAAACTTTAAAAAATAATACTCACTATAGGTTGTTAACGTACTCAACCCAAACCTCAGCTGGTAAAACGTTTCAGCCTGTACTGTGAACATTCTAGATGCAGCACTGAAATATGAGCTAGCACTCACTGAAACAGAACTGCACACTGATTGGCTGGTACATAAACAACAGCTATAACAAACTAATAGGGTCAGTCACATAAAGCTACTACAATACCCTGTTTTGACTGGGATTTTTAACACAACAATAACAATAGCACAGTTTCTTCAACATATGTTGATGCATTGTTTGAAGGCAAATCATTGAAATTAGCATGTACATGTTTGCTGGATTTATTTTACTGGTAAACTAATGTGAATTTTTTTATGTCAGCCACATAAACCGACCCATTCAAAAGAAGTGAAATATTAACCCAGAAATGTGTTGTTGTAAATTAGGCATTGATCATTGGGACTGTTATTGCTGTGCATGATCTAAAGCTTGTTGGTCTCTGTGGTGTGTGTTTGGGGATGGTGAGCGCTAATGTCTGTACGCCTTGTTCCATGTGTTGTGTGTTAACGGCTGCACCTGCTCTAGCATCCCTGAAGACCTTAAACTGATCATACACACACACACACACACACGCATTCTCTCTCCCAAACACACACGCACGCACGCACACACACACACGCACATGCACACGCACACGCACACGCACACACGTCTGTTTTGAATGTTGGAAGGTTTCTCTCTGAAACTGTTTTTTTCTTCTTGTTTCTTCCTCTTCCTTTGTCAACTGTCCACCCTGACAGCGCATCTTGGGATTGGATTCATGGGTATGGACAAAACACTTTTGGATTCATAAAACTTTCTTTGTCTTTTTGTTATTTTCCTTTTTCCATCTGCTCCTATGTGAGAGGTCTGACATTAACAACTAAATTAACAGCAAGATTATAAAACCTTTAATTCAAAGATTTGCATCGTTGAAATCTGTCGTTGAAGATTTTAGACACCAAACCCTTTCCCGCTTAGAATGTTGCATGAAACCCAGCCTTTTCTTGTAGGATACATTACTGTGTTATGCATTGTGTTCTATTAACACTGGAGCGAGTTCAGACTAGGGTAGTGTTAATGCAGTCATCAGGATGATTTCTTAGGATCGAGGGATTCACCTGGGATGAGTTTAAATACTAATGAGAGCTTGGATTGAGCTTAATCAATGTGGTGTGATTTCAGTTCACAGATATTGTTAAAACTAATATAGTTATATTTTCTTGGATTGAAAGAGTTAATATAGGGATATTAAGTACAGTATGATTCCTAGGATGAATAGGAATTTTGTAAGCACTTTTAAAACTCTGTTTTCTAAGAATATTTTGTTCCATTATCCGATCCCATTGTTAACGATTTCATCAGTTTAATCACTCTACAGTCTCTTTCACGCTGTCAATCAATATGGCAATCAAGTTCTTTCAAAACATTGTATGGCTTTCACAAGAGCAAAATCTACTGTGGTTGCAAATAATTGGCTTATTAAACCATGGGTTTTAAAACACTCGCACACTCTCACACGCATAGCCTATTATATTATTGTGCTCGAATGTTTTTTTGGTTTTTTATTTTTTTACATGGACTATAAATGTAATTTCCTATTTATTTTTTCAATGTCAGACAGATAGGGCATTCAGACAGGCTGGGGTATTCAGTGTGAAGTTAGCACAGGTGCAAGACCGCTTGCCTTATCTGCTCTGGAACTGTTCGTTAAGGAAGGAGTTTTGGTGCTCTTTTTGTTTAAGCAATGGGATTCGTTCAAGATTCTGCCAGATCACTTGCATTTAAGCAGATGAACGCTACTCAAGGGAAAGATTGCTTCCTTCTCGCCTCTCTCACGCCCCCTGCTGTTTCTCTCTTGTAATGAGCATGCAGTGTCAGCCTTGTAGGTTGAACTCCGCTCTCTCTGTGACCAACACTGCCTCTCACCCCCCATCTTCTTCATCTTTTGCATCTTCTTCGTCTTTTATTTCTGATCTGGTCCGTCTGCATCCACAAGATCTCTATAACTTTTACTGTGGTTGAAAACTAGACACAAATGTTCAGCTTTGATTGAATTCTGCTGTTTGATTTAATTTGCATTTGAAATGGTTATTGTTTTTAATTGAGCAATGCATGTTATATCCTGTTGCAGACTATTGGACATTTTCCAGAAGATGATTATTATGACTTGATACTGATCTATTTGATATATAATCATTTATGTTTTGGTTGTTTCTAAAAATTTGAACAACACAGACCTCACCCACCTAGAAACTTCCTGTGATCTTGAGGGGTCTGTCTGGGCAGAGGCTTCAGATGAACTTGGTTAGATTTAGAATGTATTGTTTGGGCTATCAACTCCAAAGAGGTGGTAAATAAGATATCTTAACTTTCATTTCTAGATGTGTTAAGAAAACTTGCTGACTAGTAATATTTGTGACAAAATTTGTTGATCGCTGCTATATTCTTTGTCTGAGTTTACATATGTGTCATATAGCTCGGACCTCTCGGATAGACAAGTGTGAATAAAGCCATTGTTAGTATTATTCAGGAACACATCAAGGGAGTTTTAGTGCAGACTTTTTCTCGTGTACTTCAATTTTGCAATGGTACTTCATTTGTCACCACATAGTTCTGTACTTCTGTGCATTTTAGGTAGTAGTCAAGTAGTCAGTCAGTCAAGTGCCTCTCTGGAACTCTGCTCAGATGACACCTGGCCAAGATCACAGGAACATTTCCCAGGGAGAAAAAAATCAAATAATGTGTTTGCGTTCTGACATCTTGTTTAATTTTACTGTGTACACATGCACAGCATTATGACACTTTCATGTTTAAACATGCTCCCCTTCACCCCTTGCCCTCAGAACAACCATTACATGATTGAGATACATTTGTGAATGAAGTAGAGCCAACCCCTCAGGACCCCTGACCTGAAACAAATGATTTGGCTACAAAAGCAGACCGTAGTCAATAATTTCACAGAGACGACAGCCAGGAAGGCCAGGGGCATTAACCTCAAACCTCTGGTTTGTGTCCCAGGCACTACTCCACCTACCCCAGCTTAATTGGACCGGTTAGTTAATCAGCTGTCATACGTTTGCGCAGGCTTTTTCCTTCTTGTGCGAAGTTAAAAACATTTGTGCATTGAGACACACCTCTGGGCCTCGACTGCAAGCCTTCTTTCTCTTTCCCCAGCTGGGAAAATGACTGGGCTAATTAAGAAATTGAGAACAGGCTGCAACCCCCCCCCCACCCCCCACTGCCAGCCCACCCCCCTTACAGGACGGGCTGTGACCCCCCCTGGTTACTCGGGGGGGAGGGGGGGGAGTCCACGGAGAGAGGGTCGCAGGTCAGCGCGCTCTGTCCAGGTTCGAGGCTAATGCCTCTGCTTTCTCATTAGCGCTGCATAATCCTGGAGCTCGACACCTTTGTACCGCTGAGATATGGCTCCTTCTTCACAATCCGAGGCCAAGTATCCCTTCTACCACTGGGCTTTATTAACAGCTATTCTTGTTGCGCGCAGGCAAGCCCAATATCTCTTTCACCAGCGGGGTTTATAATAACCAAAAGCAGTACAGTGGAAAAAAACTAATTAAAAACGTTATGTGTTAACCGGGATTTGGTCGTTTCGGCTTCTGGAGGGAGCGCTGATTCCCATGCTCTTCTTTTTTAACTGAAAAGTCTTCTCCCGTTTGGCGCAGAGGTGTACCCTGCACCCCAGATAAGTCCCTGACCTTCCCCAAACTACAGATTCGGTAACGATCGGTGGGATTAGCATTAGTGCTACGTCTTTAAACTGTGATGGCAGGTCGGTGGGATGGGAAGAGGAGTGCTGTGTCAAAGATGAACACTTTTCTCAGCGGTACAAAGGTGAAGAGAGATGCAGCGGTCAGTACGGGGGCCGCACTGAGTCCCTCCGACTGCAGCAGCCATCCAGTCATGCAGGTGCTGCACGGACGATGCGCAGATCCACTGACCCATATCATGCGTGGATGGGCTTAGCTGGAAGCCACGGTGTTCGGGATGAGCCATCCACATTGTTTAGAGATCGGTGAATCTGTGCAGCAGGACAGCCCTACAACATGACAATTTAGTGAAAGTGAAAATGAATATAAGTCAAATGAGGACAGAGATAGAGAGAGAGAGAGAGACATGTGCATTGCATTTGAGGGAAGTGAACAGATCAGCTAATTAATCGGAATCCTCTCAGGGATCATGTGACGTATCGGAGCCTCTTGCCCGACACGCACAAGTTCAGAGATGGATTCCACTTTTCCGTCATAGCTGGGAATGGTGGAGGTTCAGTGTCTGGGGTACAAGACTGAGGCAGTGTTTTCTTTTTGGGGGGAGCGGGTGATGGGGTTAGTGGAGGTTTGGAGTCTCGGGTTCGAGGTACTGAGGCGGTGTTTTTTGTGTTGCTGTTGACAGAGGCGGAGGAGCTTTACCAGAAGAGAGTTCTGACAGTGACGGGCATCTGCGTGGCACTGCTGGTGGTGGGCATCGTGTGCGTGGTCGCCTACTGCAAAACCAAGTGAGTGCAACAGTAGGACTGGTGGAGAGAACTGGGCAGTGGTCCTTACGGAACTGGTCTCAGGGCTGGATCATTGCAGGTTTAAATACATACTGCTGGTACTACAACTTCAGCTCTGACAACTGGGTTAGTTGTGTGATGGAAGATCTACTGAATCTGGAGCTTCTGAGCCTGTACTCTTCTGTCAGGACCAGATCGACTGTACCGCTGCTACTACTGCTACTGCTACTGATACTACTACTGCCACTACTACGACTACTTCTACAACTACTTTTATGACTGCTGCAACTAATAATAATAATACAACAACTAATAATAATAATATTCTTAAATGACCACAGAGAGTCGGAACCCTGATATGGCATCCTGTATATTGTTAGATAAAATCTCTTTCTGATTGGTTCAGAGGGAAAACTACCCCCCGCAGGCCTGCTGACTCCGCGTTCAGATGCAGTATAACTCCCATCAGAACACAGATCCTGTGGTGCCCAGCACTGCTTTTTGTGCTGCTCAATTTATCAAAGCGGTACATCGCACAGTCAAATTACCTGATTTCTTATGATTGAATTTACTTCTGGTTTTAAATTGCAGCTTCTAAGGTAAAAACAAAAAGCTGCATACCCCCCCCCCCACCCCTCTTCCTAGACTTACTTAAGATTCTGCCATTTAGCAGGGTGATGTGGCTGTTAGCATTAAGCAGTAAGGTCAAATCACTTAGTGTTATCATTTTATCTCAGGTTGGGTGCTCATTTTGTGCATTCGAGTGGGATACATAGCCTGAAGTATGAGTGCATATTCAGCTGTGTGAATGGATGATACGTTAAGTACAGGTTGTGTAAGGCCGTGGGGATAATGCACCTCTGTAAGGCTTGTGTTTGGCAGTGAAGCAGAGGAGGATGTGGCTCTTCTGCTGCTCAGGCCCGTCTCTGTCCTGGCTTGCCTGTCATTATGTAAACACTTAGCGTAGGATTTACACAAACACAAGAGGGCCTTTCGTGACTGTCAGTCGGCCAAAAACCCAGCTCGCCTTTCACACGCATGTGAAACCTCAGACATACATGTAAACATGCGCACACATGTTTTTTTACACACACACACACACACACACACACACACAAACACGTGCACACACACACACACACACTTTTGGCCACTCACATTGAAGCCATGACAGCGCTTTGGAACAGCTGTGTAATCACTGATTTCTGATCAGGCAATTTACACACCCATCTCAGAACTAATATGACATCATCATTTCACACTGCATATTGCATAGAGATGCAGAAGCCAGGGGACTGCAAGAGTTAATGTATCAAGTCGCCAGATGTGCCCTGCCCACATCTGGACCTCCATGTAGAGTATCTGAATAGTGTATTTATAATGCAGTGTGGCCAGGGGAATGACTTTGTGTTGTTTGAGAGCAAGACGGTTTAGATAACTGATATTAATGTCCTCCTGTCTGGTGTGTTTGTTGCTATTAAGGTAGATTTTTACTGCTGATGTAATTGTGTGTTATCGTTGGGTGTTACAGCACTTTTGGATGTTAGTGCTGGGTGTTACTGCAAGGGGGCACTGTGGGGATGTTGTTGGGTGTTACCGCTGGGTGCTAATGGTAGAGTAGTGCTGTGGGATATTAAAGTAGGTTTTTACTTGGATGTTACTGTCCTGCAGTGTTACTTTGCAGTGTTACTTCGGGATGTTACTCCTGTTTTATCTCTTTAGGAAGCAGAGGAAAAAAATGCACAGTCACCTGCGACAGAACATGTGTGCTGACCATCCCTCTCGAACCCTGGCTAACGGACCCAACCATCCTGGACCGGGCCCAGAAGAGATCCCTATGGTAGATGTGAGTTTGTATTTGGCCGACTGCTTGACTGATTACTTGATGGGCTGAATGATTGATCAGGAAAACAAAATGTTATGAGCCATTCCTAGATCGATCCCAAAGAAGCACAGTTTCTATCCCAACATGCCACTCTCTTTCCCGGTTTAGGGCAGGAGTACTCACTCCTGGGCGGTGTCTGAATCGGCCACCGAACTACCGTGTCCTCAAATTATGTACTTTCTGCTTAGCATACTGTGTACTGTTTAGTGCATACTTTTAGTATGTGATGGGTAATATATGATAAATATCCTACATACAATTTTCCGACCATATTGTGGAAGTGTCGTAAATTCTGCCCTTGCGCCGTCATGCTCACGTTTTGTTGTCATTGTTGTTTGCTTGGCGAAGCTGTGCCTCATTCTTAAAGCAAAGCTGCATGTCATATTTAAGGCCAAAATGGTCACTGACTTTCTGAAATGTATTTACTTAATGCTTAATGCTTTGTTGATCAATACAAGCTGTTGATCACACAGTTACTTAACCTCACCTGGTTACCTGGTTGGGGATTGGCTGCTTATTGTAAGGTGAAAAGTAAAACCACATACCCTAGAGCCCTCCAGGACCAGCTATACCAGTTTGCTTTCTCAGCTTCTGCCAATGTAGCCGTGTTGTTTAAAAAAATATGACCGGAAAAAGTTCAAACCAGGACCTCAATTAGTCAATGGCTGTAATCCAAATGAAACAACATTCAGGTTTGAAAATCTGTCATGGGGTTAGTTATAGCTAGGGTCTCCACTGTGTCTCCACTTGTTTTCTAGCATGTTCTCCAGTCCTCCGCCAACAGTAGGTCAATACCCTTTTTGTGAAGCCACGTGTCAAGCAATTACACCACCCCCATCATTTATGTTGATGAAGCAATTACCACTAATTAAGCACAGACGGTGATTGACAGCAATGTTTACAAGCAACGTTATGTGTTACATTCAGCCTGATTATTTAAGACTGCAGATGCTGGGCAGTGTTTTGCACAGAGAAATTAGTTTAATGCAGGGGGAGGTACATTAACACTGAGGGCAGTTATGCAACATTTAAAATAGTACATAAGTAGTTAAATGAAATTTAAGCTGCATTTTCATACTGCATTTCAAAAATCATACTCACATATTACCTTAAATTACTAAGGTTTTGGCTGATGTATCAAGCTCTGAATTTTATGTAATTGATATAAAGTTCTAAAACCCAAGTGCATTACATAAGCATGCTTAGGAATGTCTTGCATGCCCACATACTTGGGAAAAATTGTATTGCATTAACCTTTAAGGTGTAAGATCACAAATATGATTAGAATGTTTTTAACTGAACATTCTAATTCTGATGTAACAGTCACACCTGATAATTGAAAGCAATAGAGTTGTAGAACACTGACATAAAACAATGAAAAAACAAACCTGCTCTAAAAAAATGTTAATGCATACTTTATCCACAGCTGTCATTCCCAGAAGGCCTTTCTGTGTGATGTCACATATACACCAGTGTAGCATAACGGTTAGGTTGCGCTTACAGCCTCTAGGTTGTAGGTTTGATGCCCAGGTGAAAATGCTCTAGTATCCTTGAGCAAGGTGCTTAATGTCAACCACTTCAGGAAATTCCAAGCTGTATCAATGCAAAAAGATTATCAGCAAAAGCAGTGAAATCTATGTGAGAGTTTTTGCTAAAATGCAAGAGTGGAATATACCTTCAAGATATTATCAACAAGTATTTTGGTTTTTTGACAATGCTTGGCAAGAAATATTGTGGATGGCCTCTCTTGAAAAACTTCCAGAAGTTTGACGAATGCGGTAAATATACATAAAGGGCAAAGTTTGTTTGTTAAAGCAGTTAAAATGGCAGTGCTGGTAGGATTAGGGCACAATGCAGGTTGGCCTGGAATGCAGCGGGTAGTCCAGACAGCATCAGGGTAAGTGCTGTTCTGGAAACGGGCCACGCTCATTTTCAGGGATCCATGGCGTTTGCCAGGGGGGGAGGGGCTGAAAATGGGATTTTCAGTCAGAGGTGATATTAATGGCCTTACCTTCCTCTGAAATATAAACACAAAATAGGGGGTAAATCACAGCCAATCGTTTTGGCTGCCCGTTCTCTCAACTCTCCAAATTGCTCCTTTCGTGCAGCGCTGTGCTTCCATACCATGCGTTAATGGAGATACTCTGCGAGAGTGGATCGCTGCCTTTTTGTGTTTCGCCGAAACTTCCTCGGCTGCCCGTGAAGCACAGCCTTTGATGTGCTTTTTGTCGAAGATTGCAGTACTGTTCACGTCTCACTTCAAAGCGCTAGAAACTGTGGTCTCAAGACATTTTGAGCACGGCACTATCTCGTTTGTTTGCAGAAACATTTTCTCCGTCTGTAAGGCACGCTGCCCTATGCGGAAATCAGACCATGCAAGCTTAACATTCCACCACCCCGTGCTACCAAAGAACCTTCACGCTGCTCTGATTGGCTTTAGAAGCATTATGACCTGCTACGTTCCGAGCAACCTTGGGTTCTATAACACTAATATCTTGCTCACACTGCCGAGAATTTAAGGGTCAGTGTTCTACTGGAATAATAGCTGGCAAAGATAGCAGGAGTGGGCAATCAGAACCAGGTTTGAGAAACATGGGCCTACATTACCCACAATCCTCTGAGACCTTCACAGCCTGTCTAAACCCAGCTCTCCTCTTTTGCAGTACATCTCGAAGAACGTCCCGGCCACCGAGCGGGTAATTCGGCACGCGGCAGAGACCTCCTTCCCCGGCAGCCGAGCGAACTCCAGGTCCCACCACTCATCCACCCCTGCTCACTCGTCCAATCACAGGTAACCCTGCCCTCTGGTGATGTCACAAACCTGTTCATTGTACAGTAAGCACACCCTACCCCAGTGGTAACCAACCCTGTACCTGGGGATTGGCCAACCCTGCTCTCTGGTGATGTAACCAACCTGTTCATTGTGAGCACACCTCTACCCCTGTGGTAACCAACCCTGTTCCTGGGGATTGACCATCCTGTAGGTTTTCATTTAAACCCTAATTTGGCGTACCTACTCTACTCATTTGCAGCTCAATGCATACCTTTAGCTGTTGAATGAGGTGTGCTTTGTCAGGGTTGGAGTGAAAACCTACAGGACCGTAGATCTCCAGGAACAGGGTTGGTTGTCACTGCCCTAACCGCTCTTGCAGTCACAGAGGAAATCTTAGCGTGGAGTTTAGAACGCCAAAACATTTTACGCACTGTAACTCATTGCAATACGTTACCCCACACAAACCTCTTCGAGCCAGCATTCCTGCCCCCCTAAAACACCCACAGTCCATCTCCTGAGGCGTGCTGCAAAACTGAGTGATCCTCCTGCTCAATAGATGGAACATTTGGAACATACCGGAATGTTCCGCCCGTTGAATAAGCCCCTGCTCAGCACTGGTTACATCCAATCAGAGGTAAACCTTTCTTGTCGTTGTCATAAAGAACATTATAAAATCTGGGGCTCTGGTAACGACACCCACTCTATCACAACCACAATCTCAAGTGACACAATGCATTTGACCAATCACAGAAAATGGTCTGGATGGCATCACACACTGAGGAAGTAGCCAGAGCTCTGACTGTGTTGGAGGCCGTGCAGGTCCCTGTCTTCACCTCTGTGATAATGTGATAGTTTGATATGAGGCATTTAACCATGGTGGCAATGTGCCCCTGTGGTTCCCCTCCAGTGATGAGGTTGAAATGCTGATTGCTTGCACACGGTATGCTATTCCTTTGTCATGTCTATCAGGAGACCTCTGACTCATATATCGAACATCCACATGTCCGGATGACAAACTCTCCTTTTCACCAGTTTAAGGCGGAACTTTAAACTTTAAATGTCCCAAATTAAAATTTGATGTTTCAAAATTATGTCCAGTCCAGTGTCTAGTATGCACACATGCATCTAAGCAATCCAAATGATTTCCTTTAGGCCTGAATCCAGACTCCAGTGGATGTCAGATTTTCAGCCAGTCAGGACAATTCCTTGGTTCATCAGAGGATGGACAGATAATTAACCTGCTCATAATAATACTGCTCTTAGCTTGGGAGGCTTTCATATCACAATGAAAAAAAATGTTCCCTCCCACAGAAAACCTTCCTGAGTGTTTATCGATGTGTGGTTTGTGTTCTACACCCGTATCGTTTTGGGTCAAAGATCGAGTGAAGAGTCTACGGTGGATGTGGTTTGGAGAGCCAAATTGTTCATGCTTGTACATGATATTATCTGTGCATTTTTAACCACAGCTCACCTTTAGGTCTCTGCTGTCTGAAGTCAATGCAGTTTGGTGAGCGCCCCCTGGTGGTTGTGGACAGAGCTTATGATTTTGAAAAAATGAGGGCTTTTTCAGGATTGGGCAGAAAATACAAGGACATCATTTTATAAATAATGCCAATAATTATAATCATTACAATTAATATCCTTACACTAAGATATACTGTGTATCTTTTGTAGATCTATCATTGTACTTGAATCTGCAAAAAAAAGAAGAAATTATTGTGTCAGGTTACGGGCTAGGCACAAGTGGTCAATAGTCATAATAGTTTTTCTTATCACAAAAGTTCTCAGCTGCTCAAGTGGGAATACCTCTGGCACCTCAAAACAACACAGCCGAAATATTGCATCAATAAGGCTGAGTACCTGTGGGGAAAACTCTGGGTCAAATAAGAACAGACCCATAACTGTGCCTCAGAGCAGCAAAAACTAAGCAAAGGCAATTAAAAAAAAAAAACATGAAAATACTGTATTGGAGCGACTGAACAATGACGTGTGTGATTGGGCTGGGGCAATGTCATTATAGCATATACTGGGTAATATGGAGACAATATTATTTGAATATTTACATTGAGACTGCGAGTGCACCATTTTTTGAGTGTGTGCACTACTGTGTGCTCCTTTAAACAGTATATTGTTGCACAACAACGTTTACGGAAGCTTCATGGGCTTGACATTATGGCTAACACACACACACAACACAACCTACATTTGGGATCAAACTTCTGTAAGTTACCTGTGATCGTATAGAATATGGGAATAACATTTTGGAGTGTAATTGATATAAAAGTGTCATTGATAAGAGCATAGCTGATGCAGTCTTACGGACTATTCATTTGCCATTGGCAGTCATGGTACAGTGCCACCCTGTGGTCAGATGCAGTATTTTATGCCAAGTGTTCACACAGCCCAGCTACTGATCATTCATTTATTTATGAATAGTAGTTATAAAAGCTGTATGCCATGCAGTGTGTAAAACTGGATTCACACCAGCCCAAATGTGCGAATCAGGCAGAGACCTCAGGGGGCGTGTTGACTATGAAGCCTGTGCTATGAAGCCTCCTGAGGACTGGCAGAAATAAACTGTTTAAGTGTTGTAATTGTTGACATAATGCAAGTGTCACGTATGACAAAAACATGTTAGTGGTGAAAATATTTCCCAATATATTATTTGGTTTATTTTATTGAATGTCCTTTGTAGTGAAGGTTTCAGCGTAGTCTAATACATGGTTCTTCAGATTAAGACCAAAGACTCACGTTCTCTTTAGCGAGACCTGGATAGATCGGGGCACTGAACGGTGCCGTCTGGCGTTTTGGGTAACTCTGCGGGCCCCTCTCTCTCCCCGCGCAGACAGGAAGGGCGCACGTGGAGCCTGGACCGGACGGGCAGCGCGCTGTCGGAGGCGCGCTCGGGCGTGATGACGTCATCGTCGGTGGGCACCAGTAAATGCAGCAGCCCCGCCTGCATGGAGGCCTGGGCCCGCCGGTCGGCGCGCTGCGGCGTCACCGAGCCCCACCGGCCCGCCCCGCAGTACGGCGACTCCTTCGACTCCCTGTGGGACTCCCCGTCCAGCGAGAGGTGGAGCGCTGCACCCCCCTCCCCCTCCCCCTCCCCCGACACCCCAAAGCCCCCGCTTCTCTACTACACTGTTGCAGTGTTGTGTTGATCGAGGCATATACCTTAAAAACACCCCTGTTGCAACCCCTGCTCACACTCCAGTCCAGGCCCCGTTTGAAAGTCAAATCAAATCAAATTGATTTTATTTGTGTGGTGCTTTTTACATAAAACGGTCAAAAATGCAGTATGTTTTATAGAGGAGCCGAAAAAAGCTAAACCAGGCCTCAACCCCCCACATAGCAAGCACATGAGGTAAAAAATAAACTCCCCAGTGAGGAGAAATCTCGGGAGGAACCCGACTATAGAGGGGGAGCCCATCCTCCACTGGCCAGGCTGGTGTGAAGAATCGGTAGAATGGGGGTAGAAATGTAATAAGGGGTCTGTCACAACAACTAAAATGGGTTGATCAGATTACAGTTGAGGTAATAACCTAGCTGTAAAAGTACAAATGAAGGAATGTATAGATTTAATGACAAATATTGGCTCAGTTCTTTAATGGTAGTAATTCAATGCAATAACTTATATTTGACATTATATAGCATCATAGCAAGGTGCCTTAAAAGAGCACTTTGTAAAAATTAACATTAAAATAAAAGAATTTTAGAATCCTCTGAATTTCTGAACTAGGAGGAACAGGCACAGGAGAACGGGTTAGTCTTAAGACCTGATTTTAAAAGAGCTGATTCTGCTACAGCTTCAGTTTTATGGGGACACAAGGTCATTACTTTTTGCTGGTGTGGAGCAATAACCCTGTGTCCCCATAAAAAGGAATTCTCAAGAACATAAAAAAAAACTGTTCCTTTTTTTTCATTTATCAACACAGCATTATGGCTAAGTCACATGAGGTTCTGTGCAATCTTTATTAGCTGTTGAGTTTTGAGAGAACTTTGGATTTGTGTAAAAAAGAAAAAGAAAAGGTTTTGCATGATTGTGCATTGCTTGTTTTATTGGCAGGCAAATTGCATAGCTGAAAATATACGTTGTAAATGCATTATCGTTTATTTACTGTATAATTCTGCTGATGTTCATTTGCACTGAACTGCAGCGCTGGACGTTTACTGGTGGAAGTCAGGTGAAGTGCTTTGCCACTTCTGGGATTCAAACATGCAACCCCTTGGTTGGCCCACTATAATGTTTCAACCAAAACTATCCTTTTAACTTTAGGATGCAGGGATTCTTACAGTAAAGGCAGTGCCGTTCCTATGACAGGGTCTCACAAACCTAGCAATACTGGTCCTGGTTAGCTTAGCGTGCTCATGCGATTCTGGATGTTATTTATTTTGTGCTGTCGGATGAAAGCACTGTCTTTGATTATGGCCAGGAGAGATCACAGTGATGCAGCCCATCCGGTTTCTTGTGGCTTAAGGTTTTAAGGTAAGAACAGTAAGAATAGTGCCAGATATTTGTTATGGCCTGAACCTTCAGAGAAGCATAGCAGTAGCTGCTGTGAACAGAAGATATTTATGGTTATTCATCTATTTCAAATTAAAATGAAAACGGATCCGGAGAAGGATAAAATTCTGAGGAACAGGCAGAGGAAAAGAGAGAACTCCCCTTTTAAGTGTGTAGATAGCCAGAAAAAAGCCATGCAGTAAAATGTAATTACACTGAAATTAGACCAGAGCTGTAGCAGTCGGCTAATGAAACACCTGAAGCATATCGGTCATGTATTTATTCCAGGGGTCATTCTGTCTGTTTGATGTTTTCCAGTTTTGCGAGCCAGTCTTTGAAATTCCATGTCATTAATGTGTAGTTTAAAAGTTCTTCAGTGCCACAGAACAGACAGCAGAGTGGAAGGTGTACAGTCCGTGAACTCATTAACACAAGTCATTATGCAACAGAAGGGTGTATGGCGCATATTCAATTAAAATTTTGTCTTAACTATGATTAACAATTAAAAGCAAGAAGATATTTTCTTCTCCAGCACAGTTTGGCAATCACTAAAACTCACCAAACTGAGATTGTAAAGAAAAAAATGTAACGCTCGCATTTACTTGCAAGTCGAAGTTAAGGACAATGTTGCATGAGTGCGGGGCATAGACCCATCTGTTGAATAATGACTTGTTCAGATTATCAAGCTCCATTGCTGAAGGGTTCTCATGTATGCTTTCATTTTTACACCAATCGCTGCTCTTAATTGCTACATTAAGGTAATCATTAGGTTGGTCCTCTGTTTGGCTGGGCCTTTTCAACATTTATGAAATTGATGAATCACAGTTTGTGTTGCTAACTGCCATTTGTCCTTCTACTATGATCACTGCAGTAAGTAAAAAGACCCACCGTGTTGCCTGGGAAACGAGACTGACGCCCACTTCCCTCTCCCGCGCAGGTACGTGTCAGCGCTGACCACGCCCGCCCGCCTCTCGCCCGTGGACCTCCTCTACTCACTGCCCCCACAGGTGCCTACCTTCCAGATCACGTCTCCCAACGCCAGCCACGCCCTGTCCCTCCCGCCCGCCACCCGCTCCTCCTACCACCTGGAGGACGACCAGCCGCTGCTCCGCCGCTACCAGGTGCCCCTGCACGACGTCCAGCGGGCCGACCCGTACCGCCAGACGCGCCGCACCTACCTGAACGACAGCACCGGCAGCCTGCCGTCCAGCCCCTACCGGCTGGCCGACGAGGAGGACTACGAGACCACCCAGGAGTACCTCTCCTCGCTGGAGCAACCAAAGAGAAGCGCTTCCGGCGGGGGCGGCGGCGGCAAGCGCTGGAGGAGGTCCCGGCTGAACGGGCACGCGTCGGCCCGCGGCGAGGCGGGGCGGGACTACGGCCCGCGGGGCTACTTCCTGTCGGACAGCGAGTCGGAGGAAGAGGAGCAGGGCGAGAGCACGCCCTTCCTCAGCATGCAGAACATGAACGCCGAGCCCGTCACCGTCTACAGAGCGGCGGACAGCCGGACTTCGCACGCGTCGGGGGGGCGGCACGGCGCGCGCGGGAACACGCAGGCCAGAGCGGCGCACGCTCGGTCCAAACAGGACCCCGCACCCCGCTGAAAACAAACAAAAACACTGACTCTACCCAACAAAAAACATATACTAAAGACCTGCACCTATAAGAAATATTTTTATTTTATATAACAAGACAGATATTCTAAACAAATGAAATATTTATTTTCCTTTTAGCAAAAGTTGTCTACTAGCTAACAGCAAAGACTTTTTTTTATAGGTAAACTATTTATATGTACATTTTGATTTACAGCATAAAAAGAAAAAAAAAGACGTGCCAATTTTTTCACAACTTAAAAAAATAGAATAATATTGTGGTGCCTTTTGCTGTATGCCGATGCCAGAGACCCAGCTGAGTGTTTTCTAGCCTTTCTTATACGGACTCCTCATTTTTATACACCTTTTACTTCTCTTTCCTCCTTTTTTCTTTTTCTTTTTTTCAGCGTGGTTCTGCGGGATATCCCCCCTCCCCCCATTCCCCCATGTGACATTCTGTGCTCCTCATGCAATATGAACCACTTCCGCATAAGCTCTACGTTTACATGGATGTGCTTATCATTTTTACTTTTTTTTGGTTGAAAAAACAGGAAATTAACAAATGCAATGGGAAGCCTGCTTTCCCCTGTCCCGGGGAGAGAGGGCTGTGTGCTGAATGTGAGTCACGCCGACTGGTTTTGTTTGGTTACCCGCTGCTGTGGAGAGGTGTGGCACGCAATGCGGACGGTGTGAAATGGGGTGTCACCGGGCGAGGAGGGGTTCTGCCTTGCCAGTGCCACGGCACTGTAGTCGCAGTCTGAGTTTGAAAGTCCAGGTTCAGAAAGTAAAAGTCCTCCCCAGAATTTAGTTCCAGTCACCTGGATTTGGTCATTAGCACAGTTCCTCAGCCAGGAGGTAGAGCTAATTAGTGAAATCAGCTGGCTGAGTTCATGGGTGGAAGAAACACAAGACAGGACTCTTACTTTTGCAAACCCTGAACCTTCTAGCTCTGGTTGTGGTGGGATGTGGGGTGTTTTGTCTGTGAGTGCATTCTTCTGAAATGGGGCCGCTTATCTGGGGTAGAGAATGCCTGGTCTGAACCAACCCAAAACCCTTTCACCGTAAACCTGCACCCCTCATCCCACACCGCTCACCACACCCTACACCCCATAGCTTGCAGTAAATCCCCCATCCCAAACCCCACACCCCTACACTATACACACCACACTCCACACCCGCACGCCCACGCCCTGTATCCCTCATTCCTTGCTCAGACCCTACCCCTCACCCCACATCAGGCAACCCCCCCCCCCCCCCAGCTATGACCAAGAGCCCCCAGTGTCTCAGGACCTTCACACACCCCAATGCTGCTTCACTTCCACGCACCTACCCCTTTGTCTCATCAGCTCCTCATGGATCAACATATCATGTCATATTACAGTTATTCTTGTGTCATATCACATCTGTTTTTTCTGTTACATCACATTACATATATTCCTCTGTTATTTCACATCCATATTTATATCACATCTGTCTCTCTCATCCCTTATGGAATTGGAATATATTGTAAATATACTGAAATAAATATATTATCAATATGTCGCAACACTTCCGTAATATATTGACAAATATACAAATCATGGCTTCTTTAAGATATAGTGATGTATTACACTTCTGTGTGATATATATTTATCATTAGATTTTCTACATAGGCCCACATATTTATAATGTATTGCAGTATATTGCTTTTACATATGGGATATGAAATATATTCCTCAATAAAGTCACATCACATACATTCCTCTATCTCATCTATTTCTTTGTCACTTCACATCCATTCCCTTCCGTCTATCACACATCACATCCCCTACCCTTTTGTGTCTTGTGTCACATCTCTTCCTGTCCCAGATTCATGCCTCTTCCATGCACACAATAAATACCTGTGAAACTCCAGAAAGATCATAAAATGGCAAAATATGCAAACTTTGTATTTAGATCTGTTAGGTCTGTTAGATGACATTGTTTTCTATGAGGTGTGATGACGATAGTCCATTGTGTGGAGACTCTTAGGAAACGTCTTCAGTGTGCTTGAGTTTGTGTGCAAACATCAGTTAACAAGACAACATAAATCTTCCATCGCTGCAGAATATATCAGCTATTATTATTATTATTATTATTATTATTATTATTATTATTATTATTATATTGTCACCATCACAGGAAACAACATCTTGCTAAATCCTTGGTACAGTACATTTATCTTTACTGTAATTATGCCTTTTCTGCCAACTTACGATACTTTCCTCTCACTTTTATCGATACCAAAAGCATTTTCTGACCTCTGCCCATAGGCCAACTGATTATCTTCACTGATTGCTGATTGGCTATCCTGTGTTTCACAGGCTCTGATCAGCTGACAACAGACACATAATCACAGGACCATATTTCTGTATTTATTTGGTTATTTTCAGTGCAGATCACTCCTTTTTGCATGTTGCTCCTTTCTTTCATGTTTGGAGACTTTTTCCCCCTAAATATTGACCAATAATGTTTTGTGTTGATCCTTTCCACAGTACTTAGCAGTGAGAAGTGGATCAGAACATGTCCCTCACAAAGTTATAGAAATTAGATTAGTTTCAGCTCGATAAAAAAAACACAGAAGTAAACAAACAACACTAATTATGAACCACATTCCATGAACAATTTTCAGTAGAACTGGCCTGTGCTAAACTGAATCAATGATTTCTCAAGAGAAAAATCTAACCTGTTTGAAGTATATGAATGAGTACCTGTTCTTTTCTTGAAGACACAGTGGTAAAACTATATTTAATAAACTGGGAGGTTATTTTCTTTCACTTGAACTGATTTCATTTTTTTTCTTTCCTGGGTCTTATTCTGTATATTTGGAGTATGCAAATGAAGACACTGCTTAATAATTAGTTTAAGTGTGATCCCCCACCCCCGTTAGAATCCTATCTGCCAGGCGGTTTCTTTCTACTACCTTTTTATTTCTCTTGCTTGAATTTGGGAGCATCTCCCTTTTGCATGCCCCTGTGGTCCAGATAGACGGGTGCATGGTAAAAAAGCAGTGACTGAAAAGTTTTCCAGTGAAAGTGTATTTCATTTTTACATTCAGCAATAAATCCCTTTTTTCCATATCCATACTTGGAATATGAAAGATTTTTTTCTCTTTTTTTTGCGAGATTGTCATAGATGTAAAATAAAATGGAAAAAAGAAAAGAAAATCAAACCACCTGTTCATATGAAAAAAATAAATCTCTATTCATACCATTTTAAATATACTGTTGTCATCTGTGTGGAGACGTGCTCCAAAAAAAAAAAAATGGGTATGTCACATGATGCCAAAAGGGAATGAAGTACAATGCTGTACAATGCTTAAAAAGTACAGAGAAGAGCGTAATTAATAAAGTGAATTACAATAACAAGTCGTGTAAGCGGACCAAGGATGGAAATTAAAGGAAACCAAAGGTAAATTTCTTTGAGTATTGGAAGAATTTTTCACAGTTATTATTGATGTGTTAAATAGCTACTGTGACACAGTCTTGTAACAGAGACACATTGGAGAATTTAAGAGTGTGGAATGCACTCTTGCTGGCAAAATCAAAAGCAAACTGATTTAGTAGGGAAGCAATCCAGAAGGGGGTAGGGTTGATATTCCCTTTGATAAGTCTTAGTTTTTGGAAAAGGTGTTCAGCGGCTAAAACTGAGATTTTGGCTCTCTGAAGACGGGTGAGTTACACCAAAGACAGTGTTATTGGGGGTTTTGTAAAATTTGTAGGACCTACACTGGTGATAAATGTTTACTTTGTTTAAATTTCTGCACTTTTTGTGAGATTTTTATTTTTATTTAATTAGTTTTTTCCTCTTCCCCTATGTGTAATTTTCTTTAGCGGTGACTGCAGCTCTATAGCTCTATAGCTCTGTCTGTCGGTCAGTTGGTCGGTCGGTTGGTCCACAAAAAGTGTCCCGCCCCCGTAGCGGCCACAGTTTTTGTCCCAGGAGGCTGAATACTGACATAGGCGTTGGTCATGACCGAAAGTCGAGCTGAGTAACTTTCAAGGTCGATTGACCAAGAGGGTGCGTGGCGATGGGCGTGGCCTATCACAAAAAGACTGGATTCACAGATTTGCATAAGATTTTGTGGAAAGGTTGGTCATGAGCCTAAGAAGAGGTCACGTGTTTGTGTGACGGCGTGTGCATGGATGCATGCACACATGGATGCATGCGTGTGTGCGGTCTCAGCTATTGCGGATTCACGCTTGTTTAGTTGTTAATGCCAGAGACAGTCAGGCAGGATAATTGCTCATGGTTTATCTGTAAGTGTCTTTTTTTTCCTTTTTTTTCTGCAAAGGTTTTCAAATACCTTTCCCAGACTTCAGTGGATCCCATTTTCACTAAAAGAAGTAGTAAGTGTTTTAAAAAGAAATATATCGCTGAACAGACTCACAAAATGTCAGCAGCTACTGAACATATTGATGGAGAGCTTTTGTGATCCAAAGTGGCAGTGTTCCTCTGCCATGTTATGTGGGGCCACACTGTGTAGCCAAGCAAGGTGCTCTGCTCATGGCCTTATCAATGTTGGATAAACAATATTACGTGTAGCTTTTAAGCAGGTTCACTTCTCAGAACTGTTAAAATACTGAATCGGTAATCAAGCAGAATAGGAAAGTCCAGGAATCAGTAAGTAAACATCCTGCCATGCGTTTCGTCCTTCCACCCATGAACTCAGTCAGCTGATTTCACCAATTAGTTCTACTTCCTGGATGATGAATTGCTAATTAGGGAATCCAGGTGATTTGCATGTGTCTGTGTGTTTTTGTGTGTTCATGTGTGCCTGTGTGTGTTGTGTGTGTGTGTGTCTATACATGGGTATTTGTGCAAAATATTGAATGCATTCCATGTGGATCCATTTATGCCCTGCGTGTATGTGTGTGCTTGTGCCCGTGCCTGTCCGTGTGTACACAGGTGCATCTCCTGTCGTCTCTGGTGTAGCTTGCCCTCCTTCTTTTTTTCTGTGACTCCAACACGGGATAAAGTTACCGTTTAATGAAGGAAATGGGCCCCTTCAGCCCATTTATATTACATGTGAAGAGATTGTGGTTATGGCTGAAACCTCTCACCCGTGGAAGAACAGGAGCTGGCCCGTCTCTCTGTCAAGGCCACGCAGTCTCTCGTCAGGACTATTCTCTGCAAAAACTGGTTAAAAAAATAAATATCTTTATCAACTGTCTTAGTCTAATATTTAGACTTATAATCTTATATTACTATGATCTAAGACAGCTCTGCTCATTTCAAGATGTGCCAATGGGGTAAGACAATTTCACTTGTAAAGCAAGAAGGAACTTAAAACAAGTTAATATTTTCAGCTTTAAAAAAAAAAAAAAAAAAGATTTTTAAGTCTCATCACGAGGCCAAAACTCGAGACTGTTTTCATTGTTGTTAAAACCTTGCTGGCTGGCCTACAGGTATGTGCAATCAGAACACTGCAGATGTTCCAGAATGTTCCAGCTTAACTGGTCTAACCTGCCTGAATTCTCACATGACATCCCACTTTTAAACACCTTTCACTGGCTTCAATTATAATGTCCCACCCCAGCATACCATCCTGTGAAAATGCAAAAACCAAAAAAGAAGTCCATCTCAACATGTATTTTAGCCTTGTTACTATATTTATATCTTATTCCTTTTTTTGCTAAATAAGACAAAATATTGCCAATGTGGTGGTACTGTTTAACTCATTTCAAGATTTACCAATAAGGTTATAAAATTTCACTTGTCAAGCAAACGGCAACTTAAAAGAAGCTAAAACTATCTTCAGAGAAAATACGATTTTCAAGATTCTCATTACAAGACTAAAACAATTGTTATGACAAACTTTTTTTGCAGGGCACTATTCGGACTCCAGCTTTCTCCAGCTGGCTCTCCCATGTCTCTGAGCACCTAGCAGGTGCTCCTCGTCCCCCGATGGTGGAACCGCCTTCCACAGTCCACCAGGTTCCCTGACTGTCTTCTGCAAACTCATTTCAGACTACACCTCAATGGTTTTTACTTAATTAAAAAAAAATAACCCTATTTCCTGCAATGGATTGGCAACCTGTTGAGGGTGCATATCCTGTCTCTCGCTCAATGCATGCTGGGATAGACTCCAGCCTCCCCGCAACCCTAACAGGAATAAGTCAGTTAGATAATAGATGGATGGATGGATGGATGGATGCATACATAACCCTTTCTCTCCCTTTTGCTTGCAGGTTTTGAAGCCTGCAGCTTGCCATTGGCACTTAAATGACTGTAATGTTGCCTACAGCTTTTGTGGTGTTTGCAAACCACATGACATGAACTTTTGTAAGTTGCTTTGGCTAAAGCTTCTGCTAACTAAATGGTCAAGTATATCTCCTCATGCCTCACAATGAGACAAGACAGATATTCAGGGGAGCTTATCTGAGGGCCAAGACAGCATAGGGTTGGCCTGGTCTATAGGACATCAAGACAAGAAGGTAAATCTCATGATGGAAATCTCAAAGCACCAGGTCAGTGCAGTTCTGTGACAGGAATAAAATAATATTGATCTTTGAGTTCCTGTCAAGGCATGAAAGGCTATAAAAAAGCATCACTAAAGGATGAAGTTCAGAGACGAGGGGTAAAAATAGCTCACTGCACCATTCCTCATTTCATAATATGCAGACATTATTGTTAAAGGGAGCTGCATCATTTAAATTGTCCTATTATTAACAAAGGCACTTAGCTAGCTAGCTGATCAGCAGTCTGCATTCATTGATGAAGGGAATATTTTGTTAGATCATAAAACATCATTGCAGCCTGTAGAAGGGAAGTACAGATACATGCATACAAGATGGAAATGTGAATGGGATGTTGGGCCACTGTGTCTGGGCAGTACGGCCTGTATGCAATATGGAATGGTCTGTCAGGGTATGGAATTTCGCAGGTGGAATACGACACCGCTCTTTGTTGAGAAAGTCCATAAACACGTTTAGCTTAAGACCTCAGTCCTGAATATCCCATAAATGCCCAACTGGGTTCAGATCTGGTGACTGAGAAGATCACATTACCAGAACGCTTAACTAGTGAAATCCTGCTGTGTTTTTGTTCACTACATTCCTTTTTTGATAACCATTTTTAAGTCAGTGTTCTAGAGTTGTTTTGTTACATAAGCAACAGAATGTTCAGTTAAGAACATTCTAATCGTATATTTGTGATCTCACACCTCAAAACCGCTTGATAAAACCTGTGAAATTCAGAGTGGTGAACCATCCACATTTCAGGGATGTAACCCCCGATAAAATTTATCACAGCACCACCGTGGGAATGTGGGAATACAAATGGAAGCAGCTATTCGAAGAGAAATGTTATGAAGGTGCTGGCTTGTACAGTACATATCATTGCTTTGAAAGAACTGGCCCAGATCTTTAAGAATCTCTATTTTGAAAGGTACTCTGCGTAAATTAAGTGCGAGATGGGAGGAGGTTGAATAGCGAGAGGTATGTGTCTCACTAAAGTCTGACTAATGGCCTCGTGGGAGAGAAGATCAATGCTGTTAAGAGTACTCTTCCCAGACGGCAAGTTAAGTGTATCCTGAGACATTCTGGCAGATCAGACTGTTTCCAGTCCAGGGGCCTCATTTAAAGAATGGCCTAATGATAAAACCGCACCTTGAACAGAGGCTTACACAGAAAACCATGACTAAGGAGTTATTTATAAAATCCCACTTTGATGTGGATTTGACCATATTGCTACGTAGAGTTTATGCTAGACATAAGTTAATTACCTGCTGGTTATGTGGAGGTACTGCATGTGTAAGTACGTTTGTGTGTGCGCTTTAGAATAGCATTTAATTCATAATCAGTTTTAGGCGTGAAGAGCACATGAAAGTTCAAGAGCCAATGGCAGTGCTCAGAGTGGATAACTGCAGGAACTCAGGGGAGCATATTGACTAAGTAACTTATTTTCGGTTTGAGTTATTTTAATAAATCAAGCTTATGGACAACTTACGAAGTAATTTTTTTCAGTCTCGGTTATTTGTATAATTTAAGCATAAAGAGGACTTGGGGAATTTTCTTAAGATTAAGTTTAAGTTCAAATCCAAGAACATTTTTTATAAATGAGTCCCCAGGA
This sequence comes from Anguilla rostrata, assembly GCF_018555375.3. NCBI lineage: Eukaryota > Metazoa > Chordata > Actinopteri > Anguilliformes > Anguillidae > Anguilla > Anguilla rostrata. The sequence goes on along the minus strand of NC_057941.1, from coordinate 31,915,489 downwards.
CGGAATGTTTACTGACCTAATTAAGAGTTGTCCCAAACAGGATTTGAACTTGTAACCTTGAAGCCAATACTCAGAAGTGGAGGTTGATTGTGCACCGCCCCCATGGAATTCCTAATTACTGAAATGGGTAGAACTCGATTCCACAACATGGTGTGTGCTGCTGAACTGATAGCTTGCAGCTTATCTAGATCCACCAACTGGAAGCCCAAAAATCCATTCAGTGCTTTTTACATTGATTACTTCATACTCAGCTTCATGCGTGACGAGTGTGTTCACAAAAACATTTGCCTTGATATTCTTTTTAAAGGTAGAATGTTGTTCTCTGAGCCGCAGCTGTTACAAAAATAAAAGTGCTCTGAAGTTTCAGGGGAATTCAAAATATTTCCATGGCCATTTATCTGTTAAGATCAATTTTCAGTCCTGTGTCTTTAGCTTAAGTACAGCTGCTCTGAACAGTTTTTTTTTTTTTTTTTTCAAGGTCAGGCATGTTGTTGAGTGAACTCTGAGGCACAAAGTTCTGAATTTGGGGGAGAAAAAAATGCCCTTTGAGGAACAGAATCACGCTGTTTTTAATGGGGGGGGGGGGGGCTTTGTGTAAAAGCAAGACTAATCTTAAACGTCCCATAAAGAGACCAGAAAGACTCGCCTCCCAAAACATCTGCTTTTCTCCCTTCATTGGCCAGTGGGGCTGGAACCGTAAAAGACAGTGCTTGTAAAAATTTTGATTTATGGCCTCGCATACACGGGGATTTTCGTTCATTTTTGGAACTGACAGCGTGTTGCACGTCACGCACCATAATCAATTTGGCCATTTAGGCTGGAGAAAGATGACTGGTTTTGATGGTGGGGGGGGGGGGGGGGGTGAAAGACCTGTGAAGAAATCTGATAAACGCTGGTTGTTGTAGGAAACAGCGGGTGAGTTGTCCACGTTCTTCAGACAATGGCAGAGGCGGGGTGGAGGGTCACAGACCAGCGGGAGGCGGGAGGCCGGAGGAGAGGACTTGACGGGGGAAGGGTACGGTGCTTAGAACACCAGTGCCCCGGTTTAAACCTTCAGCTTTTTTGTGATAAATAAAGCTGCCTAACCCTACGTCAGTGACTGATGTCAGTGTACCAGTCAAGTTGTATCATTGTTATTGGTTTCATCAGGATCATTGTGCACTGACAAACCCTGTGTACTTCCTGCTCATTATTCCCCCAAAAATGCAAATCTCTTTCCAAATCTATGAACCCAAAAAAAGAGAGTGAAACAGAGGGGAGCCTTAGCGCAGTGACCACACGTGTCGGCTCACGCTGTTCAGTTTCAGAGCATGACGTGCAGCAGCTTTTAAACTGCATGTGTGGTGTTTTCACGTCCTGAGGAGAGTCAAACTGTGCCAAAGCAATACCACCATGGCCCATTTTATTCGGACTACAGAGGAACACAATAAAATACAGCCTGTGCAATGAGCCAGTCCACACAGGCCCCGTGTTTTACACGTTTGCCTGGCTTTAGAAGTGGGTTTTGTTCCATAATTGAATGCATCAGAAAACTGGGAACATCAACAACATTCTCACATGGTCAGAATTGCACAGGTCAGACTTCATTACCTGCAGGTCACGTTAATTTAAACTCATTTCCAGATGAAAAAGGAAAGAAGGTCTGACAGGAGTTTCTTTTCAGCTTCCCCCACATGAAAGCATTTACATGATGAAACTGTTTCCCAAGAATCAATTCAACTTGTACATTTCGGCCCCTTTCTCGAACCAGGGGTAAACAAGAGCTATCAAACTATCAGGCTGCATAGATACAGCGGCCCCCAAAATTATTATAAACTTTGAAAAAGATGAAAAAAAAGAACAGCTGTATGAAATAAATTGCACAGGTAATGCTCTGTACTGTATTCTCAAAAGATTGCATATTATATTCTTTCGTATGAATACTATTGTTCAGAAAAATGTAGGTGTAAAAATGATTGCCATCAATGTTAAGTACTTTGTGCACCCTTCCTTTGCAAGAGATAACACTACTGCGTGGTCTTCTGTAGTGTTTAATGAGATTAGTGATTATATTGGAGGTAGGGGTGTCTTTGATTTTTCCTCCTTAAAGAATATTAAAGATACTACAGACTCTTTGTTCTGCTCTTGTGGACTGCCCTCTTCTATTTAAACCACACAGTCTTTACTGGGTTCAACTTAGGAGACTGATATTAACTGTTAACCATTTTTTGGTTGATTTTGAGGTATGCTTGAGGTCATTGCCTTGAGAAACAATCCATTTGAGGCTAGGTTTTATGTTCCTGGGGGTGGGGGGGGGGGGGGGTTGGCCAAAAAGGTTCTTGCTGAAGTTCATGATTCCACTGAATTTAATGAGAGCCCCAGGACCCGTAAATGCAAAACAACTCCATAACATAAAAAAATCATCACCATATTTCACCATAGGTCTCTTTTGAATATAAGTACCCTTCCTCCACCTCCAAAGCCACCACTGGTGTGCGTGCAGCAGTGTAGCCAAACATATAAATATAGTTGGGCCTGCATATATAGGTGGGCCAGAACTAGGCATTCACAAACAGGTGTGGTGTCCTCAGTGAAGATACATGAGTGGGGCCAGGACACTATTTAGGTGGTCTTGGCCCCCCCTGGCCCACTTATCCCTACACGGTCGTGTGTGTATAGCTAGAAATATGTGATCAGATGAGATCAAAACATGACTTTTTGCCCAGGCACCTGTGTTAGGTCTGGCATCAGAACACAGATGCTTATGTTGAAAAGGACATCACAGTAATATGCATTAAACGGTAAAATAACAAATAACATAATGAATATGAATTAACATTAAAGAATGTATTACAGTAGAACCTCTGAGATACATTGGGAATACAGGTCATCTGGAATGCTAAAATGTTTGTAATCGAAAATGACATCAATACAGTAATGTAAGGAACTTGAATGACCTATTGATTTGAATCACACTTGCATTAGTGTACCCTCATGTTTTAAATAGGCAAAATTAATTTAGTAAATTAGCTAGTAATCAGAAGTATTTGCAATCTCGTGCTGGAATAGAATGATACACTGTGAACCTTTATACCGTGACATCCCTGTTTTGATCATTTGAGTACCTGGAGCTTTTTTACGCAATCATTAAACCCATCCCTTCTCATCTGGTCAGCTGAGTTTCTGCAGCCACCAACCTTGAGGAGCTCCAGTCTCCTTGCAGTGGGACACTAAATCTGAGGAGCTCCACTCTCCTTGGAGTGGACCACCAACCCTGAGGAGCTCCAGTCTGCTTGCAGTGGGCCACCAGACCTGAGAAGGTACTCTCCCTGAAGCAGGATTGGCAGACATTAAGTTTCCCACAATGCAACACCGTTTTTTCTTCTTCTATGCAGCGCAGTGAGTGAGACAACATGTGCGGTCTTCAGCCGTAATCCATCATTTGGATTGCAAAAACAAAAGTCCAAATCCGGACAAACGATCCGGCTGATTAGGAAAATAGGAGCAGAGGCTGTAGTGGGAAGCCCCAGCATGCACGGAGGGGGTGGGGGGTTGGGGTGCTGACTTTGACACCCCCAATGGTCTGGAGCACAAACACGTTTGTTGAGCAATCGGTAAGCACAGCTGGAGTTCATCACTGCCTTCTTCAATAATGCTAAGTGTTCTTGGCCCTGTTCAAGCAGAACATGATCCAGGAGGTAGAAGTGGTGAGAAAGAGGTAGTGGTGAGAAAGAATGGCACATTAATGACAAAATAATGCGCAGAGGTAAAGTATTTTAATTGAGTTGCGCAGTTTAAAAATTGTAATATAAAACAGGTTTAATTACCTAGATGATGGTTTTAAATGCATTTTATTTGGCTGAAATTTATAAGTTTTGATAAGTTTCGATCTCCACAATTCCACCAAAAATAATAAATAAATAAATAAATAAATAAAGCCTCAATAATCCCCAAAATTTCATTAAAATCCAACCATTTATTAGATGCATGAAAATATTACCATTTATTAATTTATTTGTTCATTATTTCACTCCTATACATATTTGGGAGCCAACAACTCCCATCATTTTTATTATTATTATTATTATTAATAATAATAATAATAATAATAATGATAATAATAATCATCATCATCATCATAATAATCATAATAATAATACATAGTATTGTTATTAATAGTACACATAGTAATGGAAGTAGAATTATTAGGTGGGGGGTTGAGGCACAGTTGAGACAGAGTCCAGAGACTCTGCCTTGTCAGGTGTTTCCAGTTTGGCCACTCTCGAGACCGCAACTTAGACAACCTTATGATCTTTCCTCCTGGCAGTCTGAGGGCCAGCACTTTGCTCCATGTGGAGCCCTGATATGGGCCTCCATAGGAGATTAATGGCTCTCAGGGTTAGACATGCCAGTGGCCATTTATGCAGTCAGTACTGTGGCCAGTCATTGCCCTGTGACTGTAAAGCTTTCGCTAAATGTCACAAGGGGAGTGGGGAGTTTTGGACAGGATGGAAGGATCACAGGGGACGATCACGCAACAGATACAGCGGTTTGTAAGTCTCTCTGACCGTTTGTCGGGAATGTTGAATGTTTCTTTTCACATAGACATAGAGCACAAAGCTAAGTGGCATTCAGGTGCCATTCACACATTCATTTATTTGTTCAGAACATGTTTGATTAGCATATGCTTTCAGTGTGTGTCAGTTGTATGATTACACTGAAGGAACTGGCAGTACATGGGTCAGGAGAACCACCTGGGCTGGGGGATTTTATCCTGAAGCCACCTGATTAGAATTCCATTCTACCCCAACACCGTTCTACACTGTTACCAAAAAGCTCAACATCAGATCTGAATTGGTTTTTTTTTATTTAAAAAAAAAGTTTTTTATGATAGCGAAAATAGTGATTTTTGACGTGTTGTATTAATGAGTGAGAAAAAAAATGATTCACAGTAAAATATTTAGTGTTAAATCAACTCAGCTCAGCTCTTACTGTTCCCTACTGGATTCATATATACTCTGTTATGAGTCACTCTGAGTTGAATAATTAACACCAGACATTTTACTGTGTTAGTATGTAGATTGTGTAGATTGAAACTAATGTAACCATAGTATAAGCTTGACCTGAACTTACAAAATAAATAAAACTACCTGTAAGACATAAGCCAGAGTTTTGTGTTATTCCTGTGAATCGAATACTCTGAATCAATGAATCCTGATGCCAAACTGCACACATATACAGTCCATGCATGCATTTTTCAGGAATTGAAAAATTGAAGTTTCCTCTTAATGGGGGGAATAGAAACTAACTGTTACTGCTGCATGTGATGTGAAATGCAGGGGAAAGGTACAGTAGAGACTTAACAATGGGACAATAGGGAACAATGGGCTTTATTTTTTATTGAAATCTGCTTTCAGTGAGGTAGTAGCATAGTGGTTTGAGGATGTTCTTTATCATTTAAACCAAAGGTTAATGGCTCTCTTCCATACTGGAAATTGCAGTTATATATTCATATTCAAAGTTTTTCTCTGAGTAAAATATTATTAAATATGCCATCCACTTGTTAAGATAGAGTCTGTAGTCAAGCAAGGATTTCAACAATTACATATATTTATTAGAGGTAGATTATGTTTACCTAAACTCACCAAAGTTAGCACAAAAAGTGTAAACTCCTCAAAGTGACATAGCGTGAAAAAAAGTTGAATGTTTCAACTTTTACCTTCACATTACCTGAAGAAGACATTATGTCAAATGCGTTGTGTGCAGTCAGTATACGTAATTTGTCTTTTTTCTCTCATTATGAGGATTTTTATGCTGTTTGTTCAAACAAATATGCTCCAATAAATATATTTCTTACCATAAGCAGTCACTTTCCAGTCATTTATCTGTACTGTCTCATGAAGCCCCAGTCTATCCACTGTCCTTTATCAGAAGACAGAGTCTGGATTATAATATTCCGTATTCATATACTTTAAGATACAGATAACACAAATTATGGCATATGTGAATTATCTATGTGCTACCACTGTGCCTCAGTGGTAAACAGCGTGTTAGAAAATGTAAAGTATGCAGCAGTGGGGCTGCTAGCTGATTCTACCAGGCGACTCAGAAGTGCTCTTGACTACTTCCTCTACTGTATCGCTGTAGTCTGTGTACAGATTTTATGGCTTTTCCTACTATTATTATTATTATTATTATTATTATTATTATTTTATTTTTGGAGCAGACCTTTCATAAAACTATTAGCATTATGAAATAGTGTCAGCTACCTTGTGACAAAGTCCTTCTGGGAATGATTCACAAGGCCTTTTCATAAGTGGTAAAAAAAAAGGGAATACATCATTTCACCAGACCACAGTTCCACAGAAAACAGCACACACGATTTTGTGGAAAGACATTTCAAATGTGAATTTGACCACAAACACTCTTAAAAGATGTAGCTTCTGTTTCTGTTCATTTATTTTTTATTTTTTGTATTCTCGTCATATATAACCAGTCAAACAAGGTGAGAAAGAAAAACAGCAGCAGCACAATGAACTCAGTAAGAACTGAGATCAGACACATTACCACTTCTCTCCTCTAACACGCGAGATTCAGGGTCTGACCTCTTATCTTATTTTGTTATAGACAGGAACTGTATGCACACATCGCAGAGGTCAAGTGCCATTAACGGAAACTCTTGAACAAGACTTTCTTTGTCCTTTCAGTATAAATATTCTTTATGTAGCAGAGGCCCGTAATACATACAATGCGACCTGTAGAATTACTTGTTAACGGTGCATGCTACCTATATTAGCCCATAAACCTTACACTATACGTTCAGTTTACATTTTATCAATGTTAAACAACTGGAGATCCAGAAGTGGAGTAATTTAGGTCAAGCAGATAAATTATGAATCTTTGGACTGGGCATGCGGTGAAGGCTTAACTGGATTCATGCAGAACATATCGATGCCAAGTCAAATCTCAATGAGAAGGAGCCCGGTCCATGTGTTCTCCTCTCCATTGAGATGTGTGCACGATACTCTGCTATCAACTGACTGCCATTTTGTGAGAGCTATGGCAAAACTATGGGCTCTTAAGTCCTAAGACTTTTACTGCCATTGTTGAGCACAATATAAATAAGTCACGCGGAGTAAAAGAACAGGGTGAATTCCTGTTTGACTTGCTTGTAAGAACGACAGATGACCTCTATACAGAGACTGAGATAAGGGGAAGGTATATGGTACACCTGTCAGTACTGTAGATCTCCTCCATTTCTCAATTCCTATACCTCCTGACTGACGGCAGGTAAACACAGTGACTGTGCAGTTTTGCTGTTCAATTGTCATCTGACATTCCACCCTCAGCTCCCCATTCCTCTCCCCCCCAAAACATACAAACACACATGGCCTGTCATCCTCATCATCATATTGAACATTTTTCATATGTGCTAAAATATGCTTTAAAATGATATATATGTATATATATGTATATAGTTTACGCGTATCCCCGCCAGTGGTAAATGAACAGCCAGTGCGTTTTCTGTCTCATTGATGTCATATGACCAGAACTTGCACCTTAAAAAGGACGGCAGTGTTGCCACCTGATCACATGACCAGCTCTGTTCCTGTTCCAGAGCAGGTTCAGTCTCTGCCTGAGATCACACCACCAGCTTGTGCTCCAGATCTCTGAGGAACAGCCTGCAGGCTCAGCCATTAATCCTTCATGCCTGTAGGAAGCACAGTTTGTTTGTCATTTAAAATAAAAGAAAAAGGTTGCTATGTTACAGGTTGTTTTTACAGGGGGAAGACTTTGAATTTGTATATGGCAACTAAGTCTGCAGTATGCACAGAAAAAGTCTGATAGACACACAAAATGGCAGCTATGTATTATAATATTTATCTGCATCCATATTTATGTATGTTGCATTTACTGCATTATTTTTGTATGCATATGTTCATTTTTGGGTTTTTTTAAATCACATTTTAAGCTCTGGTTACAGGTTGTTTTTACAGGGGGAAGGCTTTGAATTTGTATATGGCAACTAAGTCTGCAGTATGCACAGAAAAAGTCTGATAGGCACACAAAATGGCAGCTACGTATTATAATATTTATCTGCATCCATATTTATGTATATTGCATTTACTGCATCATTTTTTGTATGCATATGTTCATTATTCTTTTTTAATTTAATTCACATTTTAAGTTCAAAATAAAATCAAGTCCAGTCCTCCTTAAGAGAGGCAACACATGTCAGGATGTCAGATCATGTGGTTGGGCTGGCTCTATGGTGCGTATGAGGAAGTGACTTAGTGCTCTGACATTTAAAACTGAGTCACAATCACAGTTCTGCTAAAGCATTGTTTCTCCTGAAGGACTTGGTCTACTTCTATCCTGCAGGCAACATGCACCTCCTGATATCCTTCTCTGTCTGCCTTCTCCTGGCTGTGACTGCCGTGGCTCAAAAACCTCATCCTTGCAGTAAGAAAATGAAGAGAGGGAGAGAGAGAAAAAAACTTAGATTGTTTTCTTATCTTTGTAGGATTGCTGGGCTTTAATAGCAAATTATTCTGACAAAGTTTTTAACAAATTAATTTGTATCTGCAAAGCATCAGTTTTGTAATGAATGATGTTGAATATTCAACAATATGATTAAGCATTACCGCCATTAATTTATTTAATTCAATGATTGTATGTGCTGGAAAAATGTAAATGTAATAAGTTATTTATATTGCCTAACGTCTTCATTTTGTTCTGAATGATTTTCATGATCTTCCATCTAAAACAACTCTGATACACAACTTTTAGAATCCCCCCCTTTAATGGTTGGACGCTTGAGCATGGTGAGTGTTTGGTTGGTATACCAGATTAATGATTAACATAATTTGGGCTACTTAGACTGTAATAAATCTCCACTCAGCTGCCACAACACATTTCTCTCCCCTCAATGCAGAAAGAAAAATGTAATTCTGAACTAATGGTTATACTATGGGCAGAATGCTATCATGACTTAAAATAGTTGCACATTTTTTAAGCATAATCAAACATTAAAAACAATAGAAAAGTACACTGTAGATGATACGAAGATAATTACTGTATTAACAACAGTGCTATGCATTTGTATATGGTATAGTAAATGAAAATGAACTAATTCCCACATCTCTCTCTCTCTCTCTCTCTCTCTCTCTCTCTCTCTCTCTCTCTCTCTCTTTCTCAGATTTACCCCAAAGGGCAGCTGTATGTGTATGAAAGATTTTCCTATGATGGTTTGGGGCAGAGGATAAGGGTCTGGGCAGAAGGAACGAACCATAACCAATCATTCTACGAAGATATCCTCATGCTATTCCGAGAGGTAAGCAGATGATAGATAGATAGTAGATAGTTAATTTACCATGCCATTTTCCCCACATTTAACCAAAATATCCCTTTTTTGAAATGACAGGTGTAAATGTTGCGTGTGCTATCCCAAAATTATACAAAAGTTAAATGTTTTATTATTTAATTATTTAGTGGTTTTTAACACAGCTTAATGTATAATCATTTAGCTAAATGTACGAACATTTAAACTAAATGTATAAAACATTTAGCTAGATGTATGAAATATTTACTAAATATATGAAGCATTTAGCTCAGTGGATGAAACATTTAGCTAAATATTCACCTGAATATATAAAACATTTAGCTAAATATTTTGCTAAATGTATAATTTAGTTCATTTTGTTCATTTTTAAATACTTAACTAAATGCATAAAACATTGAGTTAAATGCACAAAACATTTAACTAAATGTTTCATACATTTAAAAATGTTTTGTACATTTAGCTAAAGGTTTCATTCATGTAGCTAAATATTTAGCTAAATGTTTCATACATTTAGTAAATGTTTTATACATATAAATATTTAGTTAAATATTTCATACATTTTGTTGAATGTTCATACATTAAATGTAATGTATGGACATTCAACGAAATGTACAAAATATTTAACTAAATGTTTATAAATATTTTATTATTTACCTTATATATAATTTTGGGATGGCACATTTAACATTTACACCAGTCAATTCAAACATCAAAAATGTAGGGAAATGGGACTGAATTGTTAAATGTGAGCATTGGATATTTTTCTTAACAATGAAGAAAAAATGCATGGTAAAATAATCACATTTTATGTTGTACTTGCCATACTTACACTCACTGAAACTGTATAGCAATTCAATGTCATTTTTCAATGGTTAAAGCACATAGTATACTATGTTCAGTGGCAACTGGAACAGCACTAGGCCTTTCAATGTATTGCACTTCAACTTACATTGCATTTGTACCGGTGTAGTATTCTTTTTGTCTCTCCCATTCTCCTCACAGGGTGTGGTGTATCACATATCCTACAGAAACCAAACCTGCAAGAAGAGGGCCCTGAAAGTGCGCTTTCAGCCAATGGAAGTCCCCCATAATGCCACGCTCCAGGCCCAGATCATCATTGGAAGCTCCTCTGGTCCTGGACAGGGGCTGCTGGTCAATAATTGGGTGGGAGAAATTCCTGAAAAGCAAGGTAAAGGAGACAATACATAAGGAGAAAAAAGCCATAAAAATAAAGAAGAGAAAAAAAATGAGGAGCAGGGAAGGAGAGGGCCAGGGAGTTCATGTTTTTATTTGGATTGTCTCCGCTTGTCTCTGTGTCATCTTTCTACTTCTCTCAGCCATTGTTCTAGGTATAAGGCCCTGAAGCATTGTACAGTTGTAACATATCAGAATTTACTATAACTGGTCATTTTGATTAAGGGACTGCATTCTCTTGAACACTTCAGTTTACCTTGTTTGCCGTGTTTTGATGTTAACAGCATTACTTTCAGGTTTATGATGTCTAGTGGCCAAATTAAGTAATGCACGAAACCTCATATTGCAACACAACTGCATTGTGCATTTCATCGACAATATACATATGTGCTGTACATATACCATATATAAAGTCCCTGCAGGCTATCAGCTAACACAGTTCTGGCCCAGTAGAGCCACGGGGTCTGGTGTATTCTTTTTTTTTTTAGCTTAAATTCAGCGACCAATTTAGACTGAAGGGACCAGGTGCGGTGTGTTAACTATGTAATCAACAGCACAAACACAGGTTTGAGTACCTATCAATTTAAACTGAGCAGCTCTTGAAGAAAAACATCCCCAAATTAAATTAACCCTGCTGCTTGGTCCAAAGAAAGCATACCCCCTACTGGCACACCAACATCCTTTCCAGAAGTGATTTAATTTTCCCATGAGACCTTACATCTGTGTACGAACCATGCACAACCCTGCCAGGCTTGGGCACAATGACAAGCGGAGTGTAATGGGTGGCCTGGTGAACAGCATCGTGGTGTCTCTGTTGTGATAATGCGGATGTATAATGAGAATGTGTTGTGGAGCTCAAACTGCAGTCTCACGCTACGGCTCCCCCCTCTAGCAAATTTCTACATGACGTTCACGGAGTTTGGGTGCCTTCCCGTCTCGACCCTGTACACCAGTGAGCAGTACGGCTGGATTTTCACAAGGTGAGCGGCAGTGTGTGCGCACATGCTTTAGAGAGCTTTCGGCTACTGCACAAGACCTGTGTGTGCTGCGGCACATTAGTGAGCCATTAATGCTATTCATCAAAAAATAAGCAGTTCTGCAGCCACCTGAAAAGCAAAAAATGTCTTAGTATTAAGTTTAAGGATTAAGGATTGGTCGTACCGATATTCAGAGTACACCTGCGTAAACTGAGATTGCATTTGCAAAAGTAAATTGATTGCATTTGTCATTAGTCACTTAAGAACTAATGCCATAGAGCTTTAGAGCCATGACTGAATGGGCAGCCACAACCCAACCCCCCCCCCCCAAAATAAATAAATAAATAAATAAATAAACAGGTACAGCAATATATTTATTTATTAACCTTTATTTATACAGGGTAGGTTGACTGAACACACATGCTCTTTTGCAGCAGACGCCCTGCAATTGCCCCCCGCGTAGCCTAACCTGCACGTTAATGTGCAAAGAACGGTGTATCCACAAGGACAGATGCTGCATAGCACTCTGAGTAGCAGAGGGAAGCAGGTGAACCGTTGTGTCTGTTTTTGTCAACAGCGCCCTGATGAAGGTGTGCAGCCACAAGTGATTTTTACTGCTTCATTTGCTCTCCAAGAGTGGCTGAATTTGTTCTATTCAATTCTTTTTTGTTTTCATGCAACTTGGCAGAAAGGAAAGGCAGCACCAAAATATTATCATTTGTTCTTGAGTGGCCAAATGGGTGTGCGTGTGATTCTGCAGATGGCTCACAGGTTCGATAATATCTGTTCGTCCCCAGTTTCTTCAACCTCGTGATCGGGATTGAGGACCCTCAGGACTTCATTCCTCCCGATTTCTGTGACACGACAAAGCCAGTGGATGAGGGAGAAGAGGTGGTGACTGACTTCTTTGAAGCCCTTCTAAGAAAGGATGATCAATAGGAGACAACTATGGCCTAAGTTAAAGTGCCTCTGCATGTCTTTTAACTATGGATTCAAAGTCAATATGTTGCACTGAATATGCCCTACCTTTGGCAGTTGATTCAGAATTTAATTATTTGTTTATTTGGGAAACTACTGATTATAAGACAACTTTTTGAGGGATGACTACTTTCTTGCCTTTGAGTATGAACCTGTATTTTATAATTACCCTGAATCTTCTCAGTTGCTGTACATAAGAAGATAACCCACACGTTTTTTGTATTTTTCTAAAATGGTTTACAATTATGTACAAATGTGAAAAATGCAAATAGGTACTACTGTAAGAACAAACAATAAATAACAACATGCATGCAATACTTTTTCAATATCCTTTTCATTTTGAGTGTGTGGCAAACACGCCTGCCACAGGCCACCGAAGTGGCTTTCCACAGGCAACAGAACAGGGATGATGTCAGTCACAATGCAATTTGGAATGACTGCAAGGAGAGATAAAACAATAAATAACAATATGCCATGCAATACTTTCGTCAATTAGTCTTCTTTTACATTTGGAGTTGAGGGATGTTGCTTTTTAGATTAAAGTTGTATGAAGCTGTGTAAAAAATGATGGCTTAGGCTCTGGTGAAGGGACATAAAAGTTACCATATCAGGGTTTTCCTGGCTCAAAATCAGGCAAAGATGGCATCCAAATCATTCATATATTAGAAATCAGAGGATCCTATTTCACCCCACTTTTACTGACTTAACAATACTTGCCTTTTGCAGGAGAAAAATATTAGCATGGAATTTTGTTTAGCCTTATATTCAAATGACCCAAATTTTTGCTGTCCATGTAATAATTACTGTATACCCCGGCAAAAATGTGTATGATAACACCGCAATGTGTAACTCGCCTGATTTAGGATCCGGACGTTTAGAAGAATCAGATTCACCACACCTCTATACTATTTTATAGTATAAAATAGTATACTGTAAAATATTATATTCTGTAGTGTTTTTGTATATAAATTGAGTGCTCCATAGTCTGTCACCACAATGGAGATTTTTTTTGTTTACTCAGCATAGCAATGCTTGTTGAAAGTACATCATTTAACAATTACTCCTATACTAACTTGTGAGATTTCTTCACATCGTTGACTTTTTTCCTTTCTCCGCCATTTTGAGTGTTTTTTGGGGGGTTTCCTTTTTTCACATCTTGCTGCTTACTTTAAAGGGGTTTTTTCCCCACTTTTCTTTTGTATTCCCACTGTAACGGCAGATTTACACCAACAGCATTTTGCCGCGTAGCATGTACAAACAGCGCAGTACTCGCAAATTCGTACCGCTGCCAGCGACAATGGCAGAATCATGCTTTACCGCTCTCTCTCCGCTGGAATTACAGTTTTTCTCAATTGTTAAACACGTTTTCTGAAACTATAGCTCAATTTCTCAAAGCTCTACACACAAAGCACAGCAACAGTTAACCTTTTGCCAAAACTACAAAAATCTCTTGCAAAGTGCATTCATGGATTCAAAACAATGTTCTCTCTTCTCAAAACTGACTTTTTCCATCAAAATGATTCACACAGACCTCATATGAATAGGTCTTATAGAGCATTGATTTCACACTGGTGCGATAAATTTAAAAACACAACCATCAAAATACTGTATATATGTTTTGGCCTCATGAGGTCATGTTACATATTCAAGTTATAAAATTGTGTAAAAATTGCTTATTTTTTCTCCTTTTTTGAAGTTTTAGTTTTCTTTTTTAGGGGTCCCAAAATAGACTGCAATTTTACAGTAAATATAAAGACTGTTGTCATGATACAATACAGTAAATATATCATCATATAAATAGTGCATTTGCTAGGTAAACCTAATTCTAATTCAGTACAGTACAGCAAAGTGTGTGAACTGTTATCACTTTGAGTGTTGTTGTTATTGTGTATGATACAATGCACATTTACTGCATTGTCCTGCCAATGAGGTCCAGTTGGGCTGCACTCACAGCCCAGGTTCCATCAAGAGTCATACTGAACATTGTTAGAAGTGTTTTTTCATTTTCCTTATCAGTGCAATTATGAGTTTTGCCAAAATAGATAACATTTGTGTCTTCTCAAAACTAGAACATGCTTAGACTGTGTCCGTCTGGACAATGGATGTAATGATCTGTTATCATATATGAAATCAATGAACAAATTCAAAAAGGTAACAAAGCAAATCTTTATTTGTTACTCTAAAATAAATCTTTGTTCAGCAGACTGCAAAAATAAAAAATTTTTAGTTTGTAGCCCTGCTGTAAAAAAAAACAAAAAACAAATATGTGATCAACCAAAGTTGCACATATTTCATTTGAAATATTAGCACCTCCACCTCCACCTCCACCTCCACCTCTCTGTGCTGCGTGTTGCTCCATTGTTTTCCAACACAATAGAGGTCACCTGAGGTCTCTTTTATGCTCTGACAGATAATTGAAAAGTTTAGCCAATTGAGTTTGAGCAGGTGTGGCATGAGTGAGACCAATTGGTACATAGAGTTTGGCATTTGAAGGCCAGTGTTCTCCATGTGAACAAACAAGGCTTGATTAGTAAAATTGTGCTAAATGATGAGATTTTGTTTGTAGAGTTGTGCAAAAATGTGATATAGAATTGCTATTTGAGTGAAAACAAAGGATTTGTGCTTAGAGTTTTGCAGAAATATTCTTTGTTGTTGACACATGAGCTTCAAGTTTTCAGCATTGTGTGCATAGTTCCAGTTTTAGTGTGTAAACATTTGAGAAAAACTGTAATACCCAGAACAGCTCTTATTACTTCAGTCCATATTCCAGTTTTGGGAAGGTTCTGGGTTTCACTCAGTGCACTTATCTGGCTAATTCAGTAATCCTGCCCCAGCTATTTTTCTCTGTCTGTCTGTCTGTCTGTCTGTCTGTCTGTTTGTCAGTAGCAACGTTTCAGGTTGTTTTTAGTGGGGTAAACCTCTGAATCTGTATTGGGAATCTCCTTTTGTAGTATGCATAGAACAATTCTGATAGATACAAAAATGACAGGCATTGATTAGAACACTGTATCTGTGTGTATTTGTGTACCTTTTTTTCCACTTTTATATTTTAATTTTATGTTTTAAAAAAATTCATGTTCAGTCCTCCTTAAGAAGGAGCGCAACACATGACATGTTGGATCACATTGCCTCCTGGTTGCTATAGCGCTGAATGACGTTTAAATAAAAAAGGCGGTGCGTATGATAAGGTGGGCTGGTTCTATGGTGAGCATGAGGAAGTGGCTGAGTGCTCTGATATTTAAAACAGCGTCACAATCAAGGTTCTGCTAAAGCACTGACTGTTTCTCCTGAAGGACTTGGTCTGCTTCTATCCTGAAGGCAACATGCACCTCCTGATATCCTTCTCTGTCTGCCTTCTCCTGGCTGTGACTGCCGTGGCTCAAAAACCTCATCCTTGCAGTAAGAAAATAGAGAGAGAGAAGGAGAAAAAAAGAGAACGATTGTTTACTTAGCTTTGTAGGATTACTGGACTTCAATACCAAATTATGCTGACAAAGTATATTAAACTGTTTAATTTGTGTCAGTATGACATCAGTTATAATGAATGATGTTGAGTATTTAACAATATAACTAAGAATTAACAGACTATTATTTAAATTAATTAAATGATTGTATGTGCTGGGAATATGTGATTTATCTAAGTCGTTTATATTGCCTAAACTGTTCCTTTTGTTCTGAATAATTTTAATCTTCCATCCAAAACTTCTCTGATGCACAACTTTTAGAGTCTCCACCTCTTATGGTTGGACGTGCCAGCGTGGTGAGTGTTTGGTTGGCTTATTGGTTTATTGATTAACATAACTACAGGATACTTTGACTGTAATAAATCTCCATTCAGCTGCCAGAAAACTTTTCTCTTCCTTAGTGCAGAAAAAATAATTAAATTCTGAACCAATGTTTATATTGTAGGCAAAAGTCTGTCATGACATCAATTTGTTGCACAACTTTTAAGCAAAATCAACAATAAACATAATAGTATAATACGAAATAAAGAGAATAATTGTATTTACACTGTTGCGACATATATTGCATAGTAAATGAACATAAACTCATTACCACCTCTCTCTCTCTGTCTCTCTTTCTCTCTCCCTTCCCCCGTGTCTTTCAGATGTATCCAAAAGGGCAGCTGTTTATTTACGAGAGATTTAGCTATGACGCTTGGGGGCAGAGGATAAGAGTCAGAGCACAAGGGGTAGACCATGACCACCCATTCCATGAAGATGTCCTGATGCTCTTCCGAGAGGTAAGCAGATGACAGATAGGTAGTAGAGCTTACCCTTATGAAGAAATCACATGTGAAATTTCCCTTTTTACATGTGAAAATCACAATTTATCATAATTAAAATACTCACATGTGAAAAGAAAATGTCGCACGTGAACTGGAAATTTTCAATGACTGGCTTTTTTTCACATGAACAAATATTTCCACATGAAAACTGGTCACATGAAGTCATGTGAAATTTGTATCTTCACATGTGAATTGCGTATGTTCACAAACATGTGATTGGTTTTTTTCACATGTGAACAACAATTTACATGTGCGAAAACAAAACGTGACATAAAATTACGTGGATTCAAATTTTCTCATGTGAAAAAACATACCTTTTTCGACTCTCATCTTATAAGTAGTGTTATTTTTATAGTTCACATGTGGAGTCTTCACATGTGAGGTGATCACGTGATTGTCACATGACTCTTTTCAGAAAGGTAGTTGGAATCAGGGGTGTAGGAATGAGTTTGATATTGGGGGGGGGGGGGGGACATTTGCTCCCCAGCCCCTACCCCTACCCACCTCCTCAGTAAGTATTATAGTTAGTGGAAAAGTTAATTGGTTCCACCGGAGCCAGTTATGAGTATTAAAGATGCAGACACATGCTATCCTCATCAATTCTCACCTGCAAGAGATGGCTTTGTTTTTCCTTTATTTTTCTGTATGTATGCGAGATACCTCCTAGTAATAGGCTAACATTACTCAACCTTGAGAGCACTAGAATGAAAGTATTATGTTTAATCTTTTTGATTAACCCTTATTGTTGAAATGCATGAATTGAATACAACACAAATCCTTTGTTTGCAGACATATGACTAAATGCTTACATAACAAATGTGCACTAGCTTACATGTCTTATTATGCTGAAATTGCATTCACATATTTAGTATAATTATTGGGTAGTCAACAAAATCAGAAGAAGTTCGGGCGAGAGGAATGGTTTAACAACTTCACCTGAGTTGAAGTTAAAGTTAGTTAGCTTTAGCTGCTAAAAACAAAACAAAACAAAAAAACATCATAAACCAGATCAGCTACCTCGAAGATGGCTCCGCAACACAGAGTCACTGATGCCCAGATAGGGAGAGGACACTGACATGGCATTCCAGGCATTGTGACTGCTAGCTAGCTCTGCCCTCAACTCTCACATGACTGGTGACTTGTTGACTGCACTCCCACTCCCAGCATGACTATCAAAATACATTTCTGTGGTGAACATATTTTTTTCTGTCCAATTATTGGGGGTGGGCAAGTTTAACTGTGCAATATTATGCAATGTCCCCCTGTCATCCACCACCCACCCTGGTTGGAGTATTCATAGTATATTTGAACATGTGCTGAGAATCCTGGCGCAAAATGGCTACCGTCAGCATGGTTAAAGCATATAGTGTACCATGTTAAGTGGTAACTGGCACAGCACGATGCCTATTCGTTGTATTGTACTTGCATGTACATTGCATTTGTGGCAGTACAGAACTCTTTTTTTTCCCTCTCCCATTCTCCTCACAGCGCGTGATGTATGAAATATCCTACCGGAACCACACCTGTAAGAAGAGGGCCCTGAAAGTGCGCTTTCAGCCTTCAGAAATCCCCCAAAATGCCACGCTCCAGGCCCAGGTCATCATTGGAAGCTCCTCTCGTCCCGGACAGGGGCTGCTGGTCAATAATTGGATTGGAGATATTCCTGAACAGCAGGGTAAAGGAGACAATATGATTAATACGGAGCAAAAAGCCATAAATGAAAAGAGGAAAAAATGAGGAACAGGAAGGGAGGGAGTGGGAGAACAGAGTTCATGTTTTATTTGGATTTTCCCCGCTTGTCTCTGTGTTATCTTTCTATTTCTCACATTCATTGTTCTATGGGTTAGGCTCTTCCTTCATTGTGCCAGTCATTGCATTACTCTGCAGCGCATTACCTTTTTTCCAGGGTGACTGAAAGAGATTGCTGCTGTGTCACTTGTTAAACCTGTTGTACTGATGTAATGTGGCAGCATTCATAATAACCGGTCATTTTGATTAAGAGACTGCATTTCCTTAAGCACTTCGCACGATTAACCTAGCCCTGTTTTAATCTCAATTAGTATTACTGTTTTCAGGTTTATACTCTCTAGTTTCCAAATGAACTAAAGCACAGACTTTTGTACACAACAGTGTTGTGCATTTAAATCACAATATACATATGTGCCATGCATATATAAAACCCATGCAGACTATCAGCTGATACAGGGGTCAACAGTCCCTGTCCAGGAGGCCCATGGGTTCTGGTGTATTCTTTTTTTTTTACCTAAAATTCAGCAACTGATTTAAACTCAAGGGACCAGGTGAGGTGTGTTAACTATGTAATCAATAGTGCAAATCAATGGCTTGAGGACCTATCAAATTGAATGAAGCTGTTCTTTTATAAATACATCCCAAAACCAGGGGAATTGATCCTCCTACTTGCTCCAAAGGAAGGGTATACCCCCTACTGGCTTACCTACATCCCTTCCGGCAGCAATTTAATTTTCCCAGGAGGCCTTGCCTGGCGTCAGCAGATTGACATGAGGAGTGTGCAGAGTCATGTGACCGTGAACAGCATCATGGTGTCTCTGCTGTGGTAATGCGGATGTATAATGAGAATGTGTTGTGGAGCTCAAACTGCAGTCTCATGCTGTGACTCTCCCTTTAGCAAAGTACTCCATGACGTTCACTGAGTTTGGGTGCCTTCCCATCACGAGTCTGTACCACACTGATCAGACCGGCTGGATTCTTTCAAGGTGAGTGGCAGTGCATGTGCACATGCTTTAGAGAGCACTATGACATTACATACCTGTGTTTTGGAAAGATTCGTTTTGGAAGGATAGAGGCTTTTCAATATTAATGCTATGGCACATTGGTGAAGTGTTTATTTTGTCCATCATAAATTATGTAGTTCTGCAGCTCCCTGAAAAGCAAAAAAAAGTGTTTGGATGAAGTTTAAAAGTTAAACATGGCTGGTACCAATATTCAGAGTACAGTGTGTAAATTGATTATATTTGCTAGCCATCATTATCACTTAAGAACTAGCGCCATAGAGCCATGACTGAAAGTGAAGCTATAAGTCTTTTATTTGCTCCATAAGACTGGCTGAAATTCTTATATAAAAAAAATAAAATAATAATTTTCATGCAACTTGATAGAACTGAACTGTCGCATCGAAATATTATTTGTTCTTGAGTGGCAAATGGGCGTGGCGTGTGATTCTGCAGACGGCTCACAGGTTCGATAATATCTGTTTGTCCCCAGCTTCTTCGACCTCGTGGTCGGGATTGAGGACCCTCAGGAATTCATTCCTCCCAAATTCTGTGACAAAACAAAGCCAGTGGACGAGGGAGAAGAGGTGGTGACTGACTTCTTTGAAGCTCTTCTAAAAAAGGATGACCACTAAGAGAAAACTATGGCCTAAATTAAAGTGCCTCTACATGTTTTTAACAATCATTTCAAAGTCAATATATTGCACTGAATAAGTGCTGCCTTGCACATTTGATTAATAAGAGAATTTAATTCTTTGTTGATTATTTTAATCTTGACAAAAATGATGGAGACTATTGATTATTATTAATAATGATAAAAACTTGCACTTTCTGCAGTCTAATGAATATAAGACAACTTACAACACATGATACTCTTAGCTTGAGGGATGACTAATTTGTTGCTTTTGAGTATGAACCTATACTTAATATACCTATATATCTTAATTACCCTGAAGGGACTCATTTTGAAATAATTCTCTTGGTCGTTGTAAGTAAAAAGAGAATGTAAATAACTTAAAATGTCTTCTTCTTTTTTGCTGGTGGGACCTTTACATTGCTGATTTTGCATTACATTACAAGCATTTAGTGATAGCACAGTATCAATTTATACAGCTGGATATATATTGAAGTAATGCTGGTGAAGTACCTTACTCAAGGGTAAAACAGCAGTGTCCTACCTAAGGTCATCTAAATCATCATCAATGTCAGTTTCTTAACCCTTATGCTACACTGCTAATATCATAATGATATGTTCGGCATCAGAGCAACCAGAGTTCTGTATATTCATTAATAATATCAATAGAAATCTTAAGTTGTCTATTTTGTATTCTTTACAAAATATTGGATCTGGTAATTAGCACACAACCAATATACGAGGTGCCGCTATTAAATAATGAGACTAATGCTGTAATTCAAGAATATTTCAGTTTTTCATTTCAATTCCTTTCCCCTTCAATATATTCCCCTTCTGCAACTACACACCGCTGCATTCTGGTCTTCCACTGACCAAAGTAGTGCAGTAGGTCTGCTTCCGTTGGTTATCTCAGAAACTCCGTTGTTTTCTTCTTCACTTGATTTTAGGGAAAATAAAAAAAGGTTTATAGTGCTAGATTAGGTGAATAGGGAGGGTGGTCAAGTACTTTCCCCTAAATTCAAGTCTGCACTCAAGGGAACCCGCTTCAAGTCTGTTCCAGAAGTAAAGAAGAAAACTATAACCTAATTGATGAGAACTGGCTGTATCTAATGGTATTGAGAATTATGAAAACATAATTGCTCATTTTCTTATATTTATTGAGTAGGCTAACATCAATACAGTGCAGATACACTTTCAATTTTTTTACTTTATTTTTAAATTGCAATTAGGCTACAAAATATCTGTACTGTTGGTGTAGAAATATAACTACATCTGTGTAGGCTCACACACTGATTGCCACCAGCGAAACCAAGCACTCTGACAACCTACTTTTTTCTTTTGTTTTTGTGCAGCGCTAAATTAAGCGACTTGGAAATCATGAATGACGTACTTCCAAGTTTACCAAGCCATTGTTGTTTTCTGCGTTTGGTGTAGTGTGTTCGTTGTGATTACCTACCAGAAGGTATTCTCTAGTTTCAGAAATAAATTACTTTGTGGAATAGGTATTCAAATATTTAAAATTATTCTCACATGGTATTTATTTTTAATAGCTTACTTTTCACAATGAATATACAAGACTATATTTATCGCAGGTCCGGTAACAATGGGCTAGCCCAACAATTACAAATGGCCATTCTTGAGGGAAATAAACCCTTTTTTTAAATGACAGTGAAAAATGCTTTCCCTGTGGAACACTTTCAAAATTCAAAAATCATTTTCTCATACTTCTCATTTGATTGGCTCATTCCCTATTCAAAGGCAGCTTACAAAGCCTATTTGTTGTCAAAAACAAAAGAAAGAAAACAGGGAGACAGGCACAGAGAAATGCTCCTTCATACAAGTAAGATTTAAATCCCTTTAATAAAAGACATGAAAGGTAGTGTAAACAAAGGAAAAATGAAATAAACCAACAAAATGCAAGTCGACACCATTTACAATCACAAAAAGAAAACTGTACATCACTTATCGCCTAAAGCCGCTGCTTTTCTCACATCCTGGCATTTCAGTTTCACAGCATACAGGCAGAGGGGCCTGGAAACCTCCGTTCTTTCTCCCCCTCCCAATTTTAAATTCCAAACTGCCGCTTTTTCGTACAGGGAGCGAGTACCTCGTAACCCGTGAGCGACGTTAGCATTGCGGCGTGGGGCGAGGCGGGGGGCTATTTGTACAAGATGTCGTAGTGGCCCGGTCTGTAGAGCAGGAAGAGGCGGGGCTCGCCCCCCTCTGGAAAGACGTGATGGTTGACCGTACCCCCTTCGCCCCGGTCCATATACTCCACCAGTATGGAGGTGTTCAAGACCTGGGCCAGGGCGATGATGTGAATGTGGTCGCTTTCCTTGGACATGGGCTCCACCTCCTAAGGGGGAATGGGGAAGAGCAGCTTTGGGTGGCACTGGAATGGCTCAGACACGTGATCTCAGTCTCCTCCAACCGCTCGCAGTCAACAGCCGCAGCCATTCAAACTACTGCCCAACATGTGTCCACAGCCAAACGATGGCCAAAACAAGAATACCTAAACCGCAATTCACTTTTTAAAAAATCAATAAATAAAATGATATCTTGAAAAAAATCAAGCTGTTATCTCAGGAAAACAACATTTGTTATTTCCTGCAAATGACATAAATAACTTGAGATCTAGTGACAACAAAGAAAATTAACTTTTAATTTAACAAATAAACTGTATGAATCCATGGGCTTTTAGGGCTCAGTACAAACCTATACACTACACTTTTCATGCACTAACTGTAACAGTGGACCCCATCGTTTTAGGCGCTGATTAATTACATATGTCATTACAGAAAGTCTACAGTACACATCAGTTGAGTTAAATTACATAGCACTCACTGTGCTGTGAACCTGTGACGAGCCCCATAAATCCAAACCTGTTCTTTGCTGAAATAAGCTGAGTAAAAGTGCATGTCTGTGTTATCGTGGACAAACCGCGGCACACGGCCACAGATAGGCGGGGGAACGGAGAGCGGCCCGCTAAAGCTCACCTGCTGGCAGAACTCCTTGACAGAGCGGCCTGCTAAAGCTCACCTGCTGGCAGAACTCCTTGACAGAGCGGCCTGCTAAAGCTCACCTGCTGGCAGAACTCCTTGACGGAGCGCCCTGCTAAAGCTCACCTGCTGGCAGAACTCCTTGACGGAGCGCCCTGCTAAAGCTCACCTGCTGGCAGAACTCCTTGACGGAGCGCCCTGCTAAAGCTCACCTGCTGCAGAACTCCTTGACGGAGCGCCCTGCTAAAGCTCACCTGCTGGCAGAACTCCTTGACGGAGCGCCCTGCTAAAGCTCACCTGCTGGCAGAGCTCCTTGACGGAGCGCCCTGCTAAAGCTCACCTGCTGCAGAACTCCTTGACGGAGCGCCCTGCTAAAGCTCACCTGCTGGCAGAACTCCTTGACGGAGCGCCCTGCTAAAGCTCACCTGCTGGCAGAACTCCTTGACGGAGCGCCCTGCTAAAGCTCACCTGCTGGCAGAACTCCTTGACGGAGCGGCCTGCTAAAGCTCACCTGCTGCAGAACTCCTTGACGGAGCGCCCTGCTAAAACTCACCTGCTGCAGAGCTCCTTGACGGAGCAGCCTGCTAAAGCTCACCTGCTGCAGAACTCCTTGACGGAGCGCCCTGCTAAAGCTCACCTGCTGGCAGAACTCCTTGACGGAGCGCCCTGCTAAAGCTCACCTGCTGGCAGAACTCCTTGACGGAGCGCCCTGCTAAAGCTGACCTGCTAGCAGAACTCCTTGACGGAGCGCCCTGCTAAAGCTCACCTGCTGGCAGAACTCCTTGACGGAGCGGCCTGCTAAAGCTCACCTGCTGCAGAACTCCTTGACGGAGCGCCCTGCTAAAGCTCACCTGCTGGCAGAACTCCTTGACGGAGCGCCCTGCTAAAGCTCACCTGCTGGCAGAACTCCTTGACGGAGCGCCCTGCTAAAGCTCACCTGCTGCAGAACTCCTTGACAGAGCGGCCTGCTAAAGCTCACCTGCTGCAGAACTCCTTGACAGAGCGCCCTGCTAAAGCTCACCTGCTGGCAGAACTCCTTGACAGAGCGCCCTGCTAAAGCTCACCTGCTGCAGAACTCCTTGACGAAGCGGCCTGCTAAAGCTCACCTGCTGCAGAGCTCCTTGACGGAGCGCCCTGCTAAAGCTCACCTGCTGCAGAACTCCTTGACGGAGCGCCCTGCTAAAGCTCACCTGCTGGCAGAACTCCTTGACAGAGCGGCCTGCTAAAGCTCACCTGCTGGCAGAACTCCTTGACGGAGCGCCCTGCTAAAGCTCACCTGCTGGCAGAACTCCTTGACGGAGCGCCCTGCTAAAGCTCACCTGCTGGCAGAACTCCTTGACGGAGCGCCCTGCTAAAGCTCACCTGCTGCAGAACTTGACGGAGCGCCCTGCTAAAGCTCACCTGCTGGCAGAACTCCTTGACGGAGCGCCCTGCTAAAGCTCACCTGCTGGCAGAACTCCTTGACGGAGCGCCCTGCTAAAGCTCACCTGCTGGCAGAACTCCTTGACGGAGCGCCCTGCTAAAGCTCACCTGCTGGCAGAACTCTTTGACGGAGCGCCCTGCTAAAGCTCACCTGCTGGCAGAACTCCTTGACGGAGCGCCCTGCTAAAGCTCACCTGCTGGCAGAACTCCTTGACGGAGCGGCCGCCCTCGATGAAGTGCTGGAAGAAGGCGTGCTGGCGCTGCAGGTAGCCGGACGTCAGCAGCCGCAGGTACACCACCACGTAGTCCGACATGCTCTGCTCGTTAAAGCAGCCCAGCAGCTCGGCCAGAGTCGGCTGCTTCTCACACAGCTCTATCAGGTCCATGAACTGCAGGAGGGGCCAAGGGAGAGAGGGGGAGGTGGGGGGACCCCGGGCAAAAAGGGAGGGGGGATGATTAATCTTTCATTTTTACTCGAGCAAAAACAAACAAAAAAAAGTCTAAACTTATATTTGGGAGGGCTTAATATGTACACTAAACCCATTTATTTTATGTCTCGGGCAATTCCCTTTGTTCATAAACAATTTATTCATTGTTTCAATTGAGTAATTAAGAAACAACATGTCTAGACTTGCCATTTAAACTGTACAATTAGCTCCACAAACTTTTGAGCTGGAAACTTCTATTTCTTCTATTATTTTTCCACATTTTAAGTTAGCTTATTTTAGTTATGTTTTCATGTCCTAAATTCCCAAATAAAAATGTGGCTAGTAACATGCATATTTAACTGTGTTGTGCCTGGGTCTTTCATTTCTTACAAGCTGCATTTTTATTTCATGGACTTCGGCACTTAAGGAAGGAAACTAAACCCATATATGCAGACACTGCAGAGCAGGCTAGTTTATTATTAAACTCATATATGCTCAAGTCCCTAAAAAAGCAGTGAGTTTTCCTGTCAGAATCAGAACAATTATGTGAAAATGGTGTTATTTACGTGCAAAGGTCCGCGTGACTCACTGTGTTGTGGAAGTCTTCGATGGTGAACTCGGTAAAGCCCTGGTTCACCAGATCAAGTTTGCTTTTAGCAGCCACTGCTTTGAACCTGCGGAGCCACCGTACAAAGACAGAGACAGGTGCAATGAGCAATATCCCTCTGTCTGCACTGCAACGCCAATTACTCAATAAGTATTTAAACATTGTATTGTACACAGTGCATTAAAGAGGGCCCCATATGAAAAAAAAATCATGTATATGTAATAGAAAATAATAATACAACAGTGTGGAGTCTGTACACTCAAGTACACTCCAAGGACATGACAGAAGCACCTCACAAGGTCTTTATCCACCATTTATCTACAAATAAGTACTCAAGTCAGAAGCAGAAAGTGCCATTTTTAAAGGAACACCAACATTTGATAAGTGGCGCAATGTGGTAAAATGTTTCAGAGCAAGTGCACATATATTTGACGATGACTGAATGCTTGAATGCGTGGTACGACACACTAAAAACAATGCAGAGCTGTGCTGGTTATGTAAGGCAGGAAACATACTTGATAGAAATTACATGAACGCGCACGCAAGATTGCTGTCACGTGTATCCTGTGGTTGTTCAGAGCATTCTTTGTGCAAGTCCTCAAAAATTAACACCAAGTGTCAGCATGGTGCAATACCCGCGTACACCACAGGGGCAGTATATGTTTTATGCCTAGTGGCAGATCGTAAGAAGCCAGGAAGGATGGCGGAATCATCTGAACAGAAGCCCTGATCTGCCCCCAAGTGGACATACCTTTTAAACCTCCAGTCATACAAAAGGTAAGCAGACGAGTATGTGAATAATGTCACTCAGGACACAACCACTTCATGCACATGTAGTGCAATAAAATTCAAGTATGCTTCCAGCCTAACAGGGGGTAGGGCTTTTGTGTAATTTGAGCTGCAGCTTTTCTTCTCCACAGGACAAAACAGGAGGTATGTCTTGCTTGCAAGATCAAGGCCCCTTGCTGAGGTTCCTAATCAAACTCCATGTCTTCATTTTTTAAATCAAGGTCATTCTTTATTTCTTGCAGTGTAATGATCTTGTGATCCAGATAAGAGCCGTTTCTCCCAAAGCAAACACAGATACACAGATGTTTGCTGAGGCTAAATAAATATCTGTTATTAGCAGATTTATCTGAATGGCCGCAGGACATTTTGCCCATACAATGACATATTAAGCAGGGAAATATATAAGTTCATATTATTTTATGTCGTGTTATATTTTCTGTTTTATCCAGGTTTTCTTGCTTTATTATACCGTTTTTGCCGCCTCCGTTTTACCTAACATAATCTCTTTGATACGAAAATTATTCCTGGTCTGTTCTGCGCTTTATTTTCTCATCATGCTGTGGTTAGTTTTCAACATATATAATACAGGAGTATACGAATGTTGGGAGATTTTGAAAGAATACCTCCAAATGTTCCTTTCGAATACCTACAATGGCTCTACGTTTACCAAGAGTGCTACTTCTAAATAACTTTAAAACAAAAATAAGTTGACCCTCTGCAGAACACATGAAGGAGACTGACTGAACTGCCAGATTTGGGGATGCAGTTATGTCAGTGCATTAAGAGACTTTCACCTCTGCAGCTCCTTGCTGTCATCCAGCAATGACTCCAGATGTGAGAAGCCGAAGGCCCTATAGAAACAGTTCCCATCTGGCCTTGTCTTACGGATATACGAGTATTTTTTCTGCAGGTCCTAGGAGAGAAGTAGATAAGTAGGTGTACACATGTTAAATGTGAACCATTTCCTTACACTTTATGTCACCATACATTTCTCACACAAACAAATAAATAAATAAATAAATAAATAAATAAATAGTACACTGAAGCACTATGCAGGGCACAGTTTACCAGGAAAAGGTCCAATAATAAATGTTGAGTCAGGTAAAGTTATTGCTACTTTATGTATGTGTGTGCGTGAGTGGGGGGGGGGTTCTTACCTTTATTTTTTGCTGATATACAGTATCATCTTGTGCATACTCTCTCTTCAGTATAGAAATGTCCTGCCTGACTGACACTAAGGGAATGGAGGTGGCTATCTGAACACAGGCACAAAGGCAAACAAGCATGGATACATTCAGCATCTTAATACTGAACAACAATGGTAGAACAAACAGAAAAACCGACATCAATTCAGATTAATAATCGGAAGCATCAAACTGATGTTACAGAACACACAGATATAAGCATATTGGGGTAACACGTATGCCACTTTAGGCAATTGTGGGACACTGCAGCACGAACTGAGTACATCTCAATCAAGCCTCTAAGGTAGATGATACCTGAACATGCCAGAGTGAGGATCACACTTAGTTAAACAATCAAACTCTGGAAAGATGAAACTGTACTGTGTCCATGCTGATGTGACTGGTGTTCAGGGCACTCAGGAACTGGGAGCACTAGCCGTTACCTCCTGCTGGATCCTGTCCTGCTGTGCCAAGATAGCTTCATCGTATGCGAGGCAGTTCACCCCTAAAAAAGCAGGAAGGGTTTTACCACAGCAAGAGGTCATATTTATACAACATGGCAATGAAAGTAGAAACAGGTATTACACTAAAAAGGGGTAACTGCCTACCTACGTCGATGGAGAAACAGAGCTGCCCTGGCCGAGAGAAACCTAACAATCAAGTTGACCATGTAAGCCTAGCCAGTCCAGTTATGCATAGTGGTCAGTGGAAAAGTTAACATTACATCAGCTAGACTATTCTATGCGGGGCGAGGCAATCATTCACAAAACGAGTGTATTCTGTACTTCACATTTGTACATTTAAATGGGTTCCCGTTCATTTCTTGAACGTAGCGATATAACTAGTGTACGTTTCAATATAGCTGTGTAATAATACTAGATTTAGCTACATTGTCATCTTGCAAACTTGCTATCCTCATAACCTCGGATGCTTTTTAATGTAGCAGCCTCGCATTTTCTATCTGGGGTTGCAGAAGGCACTTGACGTTAGCCAAGTTACCTACAGTTAATGATCCTACCTCAATGTAAAAACCTACTTAATAACTCGAATGGAATCTTAAGATGAAACTAATGGCAAAATTAGCTAAAATTGACTGGACACATTGGCAAAATAAGTGTGGGAGGCTTTGTTTTCTGATTTCGTAAGAATCCCCTAGAGCTATTCGAACTATGGTCGCTAACTAGGCAGTGCTAGACGTTTTAGCAAAATTACAAACATGGGAACGTTGGCAAAATTGAATGTTGCTAGCGAACTTGGCTAGCTAGCGAGTCAGTTATCCATAGATAACATTAGCTAGATCCATTTCATTTTAGCTAACGTTAGCTGGCCAGTAACATTACAGGAGCTTGTTGTATGGGTGCTGTGTTGTCCATGATCAGCTACCTAGAGATGCTTTGCCAGTATCTGAGCATCAAACATGATGACATTAAACAAGGTAGGTGCCTGGCTATATGACCTATTACTCTTGGCCCCCCAGTTGTAGTTCAAAGGAACCATTTAGCCGCTTCACTCACCCTCCATATCTCGCTGTGTTATTTCCTGCTGTTTCTCCTCCGCCATCTTACTCTCTTCCCCGTTCCCCAACCCAACTGTACTACTACATTTATGAAAGCTTCCGGGTCAAGCACAGATTTGACTAATTTTTCAAAAATTTTGAATGATTCTGGACAGAATCTTTCGGCTAGGTCCGCGTACTAACGTTAAGTATTACGTATTAAAATACGTTAAATACGTTGAGACTGTCCTCCGAACCTTAGAACACCCGACGTCATGACAGCGTAAATACTGCTATCTGCACAGAACCTGAATATTTCTGTGCATGGATGGAATAGGAGAGCACTTTTCCCTGACGACATGGTGTCTTTCGGCATCTTTTAACCTCATTGGTTTCGGCTTTCCATTTAACTGTAGCAGGCTCAGCAATTCGTATTATATACGGTATATTTGCTGGTATTTGTTTTGTTGAGTTATCAGCTAGTAGCTTAGCTAGTATTCCAAGTTATCAAATGCGCTAATTTCACTAATAATTATTCAACAATATTTACACACTATCTAGTAAAACTAAAAGGCATTCAAAGCATCATACAAGAGGGTTGGCGATTTAGATCTATTAAGATTATGATTAATCAGTGTACTAAGCTGCTTGAGCTACAGCCCTACATAGGGAATAAAGTCAATAAATGCTCATTGTTAGCTGATGACAGGCTACTCTGTTATTCAATGAACGAAAATTCAAAATCTTCCTACAAAGTTAGCTTCTAACACATGCAGTGTAATCGAAATACAACAGAAAAATAACCATGGCCTATGCCTGAGCATTACCAAACAGGTCACATTTGAACCACCTAGTATTTCTGGAGCAAGGCTGGATTCAGATAAAGCTTACAGGAAGACAAACAAAATGTAAAGTTTTAAAAACGTTTTTATTGTAACAGAGGGAACAGAATGCTCACCACACAGCTAAGAACTTAGTGATCATCTGTATATCCACAGTTGAGGTTTCATAGAATGGACCAGGGATAAGTAAACAGTTGATGGAGAGGTAGCTAGATGGCTAAAGGGGGAAATTAAGATTTGTTCCACTGGGAGTCCGGAAGCTGAATGGGGTGATGGTCCCAAATAGGGAATGACAGTTAAGACGTCAAGTCTGTGTGCGGCTGCAGGTCGGGTAAAACGTAAGTTCTCATTCTTTCTTCTTGTAGGATTCTATGTGGGCCAGGATCCAACCTGAAGGCCCCAGGATGGCCAGGGAAAACATCGCCAGGCCCATCACCGTCTCCTGAGTATGAAATGTGTAGGAAAATGTACCATCAGCAACAAATTAGCGCGGCACTATGCATCATAACATAAATTC
The DNA here is from genome assembly GCF_018555375.3 of Anguilla rostrata. Classification (NCBI taxonomy): domain Eukaryota; kingdom Metazoa; phylum Chordata; class Actinopteri; order Anguilliformes; family Anguillidae; genus Anguilla; species Anguilla rostrata. The sequence goes on along the minus strand of NC_057941.1, from coordinate 31,885,063 downwards.
AGCACACAAACTGGCGTCTACACTGTACGTGGTCCAGGTTACTTTTCCATATGTTTTTCACGTTAGGTAATCACTGTCAGTCATCTTTAAAGCAGAAAAGCGGTGTATCCTCAAGGATCAGTTTACGCCACTTCTATATAATAGCAGCCTACCTACAATGGAAAAACAAAGTAAAAAATGAAAATGATGTCTTGTTGGACTGCAATACTGAACGAGGGGTTGTGCGATAAATGAGTACATAGACAGACATAGACTAACGTATTATCCACTGCTATCGAGTCTGCCGACGACAAAAAACCGAACAGTGTAAATATTTCACAAAATGTGTCAAGCTAGCAACACAATCCATCGATAAGGTAACTTACGCAAATACTCATAATCGGTTGTTAGCCATATATATAACCCATCACAAAGGCACATGCATGTAGCCAAGACTGTAAAATTAAAGTTCTCAAGACTGATAACACTGTCAGGGTTATTCTTGCTCAGCTAAGGCCTCCCACCAAGTTCTTTTTCCAATACTAAGTAGCTAACCCGTGTGTCAGCAACATAAATTGCGTTAGACTATAGCTAGAATACAGTTATCATAACTAAATGACCATTACATTGTTCAATGTTAGCTGAAGTATTCATTTACAATCAATGTTAATTTTAGTGAAGGATGCTAGACTAAGGTTACCAAAATTTCCCCGAACTTAGCTAGTTATTTTATAATTTGCAAGTTAGCCAGCAAACTAATGTTCAATTTTATTGACTGGCTAACATTATTCACAGTTATAAAGACTGATAAGATTGTTAGCTAACCAATATTCATAATGTGCCTAGCGAATAACAATATTATCACTGTACACAGTAAACAACTAGTCTAGTTAGCTGGCTTCAATGCATGTAGAGCTAACGACCTCCATTACGAAACAGTGACCTTCCTGAAATGAGCATATCGTTTTTTAACTAGCTAGCTACAAACTGAGAACCATATTCGGTTTTTTATCAGTATGGTGACATTAACGAACCCGATAACTAAACTAGTTTCTTAGCGAAAACTTTAATTGAGGATTTTGTCTAGCTGCCAGCTAGACGCGTTGGCTAGCTATCTAGGCCTAGCTGAACATGCCCGAGCCAGGATTTCCAGAACACAAAGCAACTAACGAAGCACTCCTTTTTCTCACGAATGACTTACGAATGAGCCGAGGGGCTGCTTGGCCGGTCTCGTGGACAGGGTGGCGCGCTGAGTAATGGTAGGTCCACGCAAGGCCAGAGCCGAGCGTGCTGTAGCGATTCCACGCAGGACACCGGACATGTCTGGTTTTCAGTCTTAAATGAATGTATCCCAATGTCCGCGATTGGTAAAAGGCAATGAGCGCTTGGGTCATCACATGTGGCGTTGTTGTTCGACTCATTTACAGAATCCATTCTTCTCATTGGTTCTCATTTCTAATCCCATGAATCACAACCAATCGTAAAAGACCGCGCTTTCCGTGAATATGAACCTCACCGCCTGGAGATGTCGTTTACGAATACGGGATCATGGGATATACGGATTGTGGGAATTGTGGTTCAAGGTAAGAACATCGACGAGACAAAAAAAAAAAAACATTTAACCACATTGTTTCTTTACATATTTGGTGTGTACAAAACACAAGCACTCTATAGCTCATTATTAAGACAAGCTATACAGTCAGATCCAGAATAATTGGAGAAAACGAGGCTGTATAAAATCCTGAATAACTGAGGAGCTGCGCAAAAGGGTCTATGATAAATGCAAGCAAATAAGCTCGCAAGCTTTACTTGCATTTATATTTCTCTGCAAATCCAGATTGAAAAACTAACATTGCTGTGTCAGAAAAATCATCACGTTTTGTTAAAACTCATAAATTATCTAAAATTGCAAAGGTGGTTTATCTAATTAGAAAATGCAGAAAATAATAATTAACTGAAAAGTATATATATGGATATATGCAGAAACAAGCAAGTCATTTTCAGTTCATTATTATTTTGAGCATGTACTAATTAGAGGAAACTAAATAATACATAAAATTGGTCAGTCTAACATGTCACTTGAATGTCAAGTGTCTTTAATGAGAAAATCATGTTGTAGTGATAATATTTTCAAATATATACATTTTATTTTTATTGAAAGTAGACCTGGCGTCAGCTGGAGTTGAAGAAGGGGACACTTGAAAATGGAAAAGTGGCACAACTTTTTGTGTTCACCATAGCAAAACACATCCCGTTCAATCATAGCCTACTCATCTGCACAAGCCAGTGGTCACGTTAACACAGGATTCAGTATTTTTGCAAAGAAAAAGAGCCAAAATGCAGGGGGATAGTCCTAGCTAATTTTTTTTAAAAATTACAACGGACAATGACAGACTTGTGTCATTTTTTCACTTGAAATAGGGGTGAGGAATCTAGGTATTCTGCAGAAATCTATCATAGCTTATTTACTTCCATAAATGTCATTTTTATCTGGATTTGATAACACACGTCCATTAAAAAAAACAACAGACATACTGCAAGAAAAAATAATTAGCACTTTGTCATATTAAAATCAAAAACACTTTATTTTACTCCACTCACACCTATTACAGACACATAGTCATAATAATAACAAATAATTCTCCAAAAGGTCATAGTGAAAATGCAATTAAATACATATCCCAAGTGGATCCAGCTTAAAATATGTTACAAAAGGTGCATTCTACAAACTCAACCATTGACAAAATTACTAATACAACATCTCATTTGTATCACAGACTTTTATAAGTAATTAATTGTTGTGTGCAAATATTCTCCTAATCAAACTATACATAGACATAATCTTGTGTGATTGTAGATGCATTCATATCTCCTGTACATTGCAGATAGAAACAGTAACTTTTATGGTGACTTCAGACGGTTTCCTTCAGTAAAGAATTGTTAGCTTCCTTCAGTACAATATCCCCCTTTTTTAGAGATTTCGAGGATTTCTCGCTGAGCGATCTGTGAAAGGCAAGGCACATTCATGTTTAAAAAACCGTTCAATTCCAGCACATTCACAGCAAGCAAGATCAAAATCTTACTAAAGTGCATGTCCTCACTGTGTAGGCGTTTTAAAAAAGTGACTACATAACAGGCAGGTGTGTTTATGGACCCCGTTCCCACCCTGTAAACAGAACAGAGAGTGCCAAGCCATCTCACCGTTCTTCTGCATCCTGAATGGTGTCAGGGAGGGGCATTGCCAGGGTTTCAGGCAGGAAGAGGGCAACCCCCCCAGCCAAGATGGGCACCCCCCCGTAGATGAGCCCCGGAAGCCAGGCCAGCGCCTCTCCAGGGATTAGTATGAGGGGGGCCACCATTGCCCCCAGACGAGCCATCATGGACACCCAGCCCATGCCGTTTTGCCTGGTGGAGGAGAGAGGCAGGGGAGTAACATTAATCTCTTCGTATTATTAGTTTATTATGAAAATGTAACTTTTTTCTATTATTCCTATTGGGAATTGCCATTGCTATTCATGGGCTCTGCAAATTATGCCTTGTGCTGCTCTGGCAGGGTAGTAATGTGATACCAGTCTGTGGGGCTCATCACTAGTTTCAGCCCTAGTTCTTATACAGAGCAACTAAAAATCATGACATCACAAAGCACAATTTAAACAAGCAATGAAAACACAGAACACTTATAGAAAACAGCAAGCAACACAACAGAGAACACTACCTCAACAGCATATTACCACAGCTTAATAATGATCCTGGGGAGCAACGTAACCTCATGTCACACCAATGCACACAAAGGGCCTCGTACACGTATAATTTTCCGGAAACTCAGTTCACCATGCGCAAGCCGTAGCGTAGGGATGTTGTTTAGAATTAGAATTTAAAGGAGAGAGTTGGGTGACAGGGGAAGCATGTTGTCCATCCATCCATCTATTATCTATTACCGCTTATTCCTGGTCAGGGTCGTGGGGGGGTGCATTGGGCGAGAGGCAGGATTACACCCTGGACAGGTCGCCAATCTATCGCAAGGCACACACACCATTCGCTCACCATCCACACACATACCTATGGACAATTTAGAGTTGGAATATTTGAAAATGGATGATTTGAAGGTGGGAGGAAGAGGTAGAAAGAAGCTGCAGATGAAGATGGAGAGGCTTACCGGATAATGGTGGGAAAAAGCTCTCCGGAGTACAGATAGCAGCAGCTGAAAGATGCGGCCAAGCAGCCCTTTCCCAGCACTGCAAGAGTGGTGCGCACCACCTGCATGTCTGTAAACACACAGGAAACAGATTGCCCTCAATGCAACGCAGTAACTCCACTGCTTACAGTATTCTCTCATGCACACGCTCTCTCTCTCACACACACACACATGTGCACATGCTCTTTCTCTCTCTCTCTCATACACACACACACACACATTCTCACATGCACACGCTCTCTCTCTCACACACATACATGTGCACATGCTCTTTCTCTCTCTCTCACACACACACACACACATTCTCACATGCACATGCTCTCTCTCTCACACACACACATGCAAAGCTCACCGTATGGCACTAATAAGTTGGCCAGTATCATGAAGCCAGCCAGTATGATGGCAGCACTTTGGGAAGGTCGTCTGCCAATCATGCTCATGGACACGGTGATGACCACTTTGGCAGGGATGTCCACAGCTCCGAAGATCACCTGAATCAGGTAGATATCCACACCAAACTTCTGCAGGTCCATGGACAGCCCATAATAGGCAAAGCTGGTGGCGAACCTGTTTATAAAACAAGTGTCCTTTTTGTCATTAATGAACTTGAGCCACCATGCCCCCTGGTGGTTCAGGAGAGGATTGTTGCAAGTTCAAGTCCTGAGAGGGGCAAGGCTGTTTTATCTGTACATAGTGTGTTTTCACATGTAATCATTACATCTGCAATGCAAAAAAGAAGATTTAGGTCAATGCAGATTTTATAACCAAGGCCTGCAGCTAAGGCCTAAAAGTCTGATGTTCCATTTTTGTACCCTTCCTGTTAGCCGGTAGTATTTCGCAAATATGTACTGATTTACCGTATAATAAATAACCTTGGTACACTTGCATGTCCCATGGAACGCACAGAGCATGTGTGGCCAAAGGCAGCGATGGGATGGATGAAAATTTGAACAGATGAACGAAGGGGGAAGCGTGGGAGCACTGACCAGACAAAGCAGAGGGAGATGGTGATGGTTCTCATGGCGGGGGTACGCAGCAGGTCAAGGGCAGAGTGTGTGCCCTGTGAACAGGACATCTCCTTCTTCATTGACTCCTGTAGCAGCTGTAGACCGACCGCACACCACTGAGCACGCACGGTACAGAGAACCCGCACAGTAGGCACATTGAGCACATGCAGGACAGACGCCACGTGCTGGGCATGTGCGCTGCGCAGACCATACACTGAGAATGTGCAGTGCATATTTGCACACAGATGACACACTGAACATACACTACCGGTCAAAAGTTTTAGAACACCTCCATTTTTCCAGTTTTTATTGAAATTTATGCAGTTATCTCAATGTACTCTGAAATTAAAGCATAGAACAAATAAACAATTGGAGATAATTTAAAAAATCATGGAATCATTCTGTTTAACACAATTTATTCAAATTTTTTGACTCATCAAAGTAGCAGATATAGAGGGTACGCACATGACGTCACAGTAGGTGGAAGTCACTGCGGTTACACCCACTGAGTGGCAGAAAGACTACTGAGTGATAGCGTTAGCGTTCAGCTTGAATGCCATGAAAACACAAAAAACATATCTAAAATGGGAAAGAGCTGTTGTGCGATTGACTGTACAAATAGATTCAACAAGAAATCAGAGCTATCTTTTTTACAGACTGCCGAAAGCTAAAGAAAAGAGAAGCAAATGGATCGCTGCAATTCGCAGAAACAACTGGAATCCAGGCACCGAAACGTGGATTTGCGGTTGTCATTTTGTGTCAGGTATGTTGGATTTTTGGGTAAAATCATACCTTAAGTTATGTAAGCTACTGTATCGACTACTCATCAATTAAATATTTAGCATCTTTCATTTATATTCTGTGTAACTGTAAAGTTTTTGTCAGCATTTATTAAAAAACATCCATGATGATGAGCCTTGTGTTCTACAAAAAAATAGTATTAGCTAGCCAAGCATATAAATTATTAAGGTATGATTTTATCCAAAAATCCAACATACCTGACACAAAATGACAACCGCAAATCCACGTTTCGGTGCCTGGATTCCAGTTGTTTCTGCGAATTGCAGCGATGAATTTGCTTCTCTTTTCTTTAGCTTCCGGCAGTCTGTAGAAAGATAGCTCCGATTTCTTGTTGAATGTCCATGGACCACTGGTTCTTTGGTAAGTTGTAAGTATCACTGTCGAGTCCAACTGCTTTTAATTTAAGCAGATAATCGTTTGTTTTACTCCCGGTTTTGCAGTTTCCTATACTAAAGGCAGCCATGTGGCAGCATGTTTTGCCACTCAGTCCCGACTGAGGGGGCGTATTCCGGTGGGAAGTGACGTCAATGCATACCCTCTATAATAGCTGAACACACTCGTGGCATTCGTTCTACAATAGAAATCAAATATTGCTTGGAAAGATCTTCCCAACACTGTCTCAGAAGTTCCCACAAATGTGTTGTACTTGTATGTTGCTTTGCTTTCACCCTTCTGTCTAGTTCAACCCAAGTCAGCTCGATGGGGTTTAAGTCCAGAGACTGTGCTGGCTATTCCATGATTTGTTCTTTTCTTCTAAGATAGTTCTGATATAGCCTGGAGGTATGTTCTGGGTCATTATCTTGCTGTAGGATGAACTCCTGACCAACTAGATGTTGACCAGAGGGTATTGCATGGCGCCGCAAAATGCTGTGGTAGCCCTTTGGTTCATGGTGCCAGTCACTCTGTGCAAGTCGCCAACTCTGGATCCAGCAAAAGAGCCCCAGACCATCACGCTTCCTCCTCCATGTTTGACAGTTGGTGTCACACACTGAGGAACTATCCTTTCACCTACTTGACAGCATACAAAAACCCTGCGTGATGAACCGAACATTTCAAATTTTGATTCATCGGTCCATAAGACCTTCTTACAGTCTTCAGTAGCCCACTGCCGGTGCTTCATGGCCCAGGCAAGCCTCTTTTTCTTATTTCACCATTTTAGCAATGGCTTTCGTACTGCCACTCAACCTGTCAAATCTGCAGCTTGAAGTCTTCTCTTCTTGTTGAAACTGAGTCTTGCTTACTTCGACCACTGTTAAGATGTACTTGAAGCTGTTGTCCTGTGAGTCGCCTATCACGCAAGCTGTTGACTCTCAGAAACTTGTCTTCTGATTCTGTTGTGGATTTGGATCTTCCTGTCAGAGTTTTCTCCAGTTTCCAAGTGCCTTTCGATGGTGTAGGAAACTGTACTCACTGTACCTTGGCTTTCTTTGCAAGTTCTCAAAAGGCTTTTGGTATGTGAGTAAGCCGCACCTGCAATGGTATTGTCCCTCCCTCACTTCTAAACCATTCTACTAGGGCAGTACCAATATTCATACAGACGATTGAAAAAGGCAATGCACTAAAACCACACTCTCTTCTGATGAGGTGCTATTCTTGGTTTGGTGTGAATATCTCCACACACACCAAGTGACATAGACGCAGATAAGCATACAAACACAATATTCCAACCCAGGCACCAAACCCAAGCCCGCCTAGTAGGTTTCCATGGGGATACCGACCTCAGTGTTGATTTTTTCCCCTTCTGCCCTCCTCCCATTGATGCGAGCCACAGTCCGCAGGTTCTTGACCGCTTCTTCTGACTTCCCGTTCAGAATCAGCCACCGCGAGCTCTCCAAGAACCACCTGCATGGGGTCACCACAATTAAGGCCTTCTTCACCGCTGTCAAATTCAATGTCTGTACATCTGATATACATGCATTCGCTTGTTCACATACAACTGATCGTATGTGGTTGACAGGAGACAACTCATGACGGAATGCTGACACTCCATGACCCCTGACCCCCCACAAACATTTCGCGAGTCTCACCAGGAGTAGAGGAAAGCGATGTAGTAGGGTAAGGAGACCGCGAGCGTCAGCCAGCGCCAGTCTCTGATGAAGTACGCCATCCCCGCCAAAATCAGCTGACCCATGGTGTAGCAGTACCCAGACCCAGTGCCAACCACCGTCCTCACGTGCGTGGGAATCCACTCCACAACTGGGGGAGGGGAGAGACGACATTTAAATTTAGCCTGCCCTTATCCTTCCAAAACTCTCTCGTATCACCCTGGAATACCCCTAAAATGCAACTTCAGTTCTTTCATTTGAGACCACCATGTAGAAAGCAAAGCTTTTAATGTGAAAAGCTTCTGATTTAGCAGCAATAATTGCATACAACAATCAAATCTCATGGTCGAAAATCAGCAGCCACATATCTGAACAAAGTATATAGTTGTAGAAATGAATAACGCACATGACACAAATACTGCGAGTCACCTCTGCCCAGCAAATATGATAAGAAATGACTGCTTTATGGCTAAAGAACTGCACTTGTTACTCAGAAGCTATAAGGTCAGATGTATTGTGGGGCACTGCTGTTGTAAACTTGAGCAAGAAAGCTAACCTGATCTGCTTCAGTAAAGTATCCAGCCCTATAAATGGATAGCTATTAAAGTATCTGTGGATGCCTGCTAAAGGTGCCTGCTAAGTGGACATATGATGCAAGGCAATCCACGCTGGAGCGGGGCTCACTTAAGGAGAAGCTGTTGAGGACCAGTCCCGAAAGCGCCATGCCGCACAGGAAACGGAAGAAGCAGAAGAGGTGGAAGGTGGGGGAGAACGCAGCACACGTGCCCCCCACCGCCATCAGCAGGTAGGAGATGAGCAGCAGGATCCGGCGCCCAAACCTGGGGGGGCGGGAAAGGGGGGGGGGGGGGAAGAGGAGAGGAGAGAGGGATGAGCAAGGTAACGATGACCATGCCCTGGGAGGTCAATGCCCTCGCATGCATCCTCGAACCAAAGCTCGTTAGCCTGTGTCGATAAAACAGCTTATCATTTAGGTCAGAGTTTGCTGATAAAGATATTCACAAGGCACACCTTTCTCTTGCTGAAAAGAGCAAAGACTGGTGTTGCACAACCGACTCTGAATCTCAAGTGCGAAAAGTGTAACACAGTCCAGCTATGCTCGTAGTAGCTCAATAGCACTGGCACAAACTTCAGACTAATCATTGCTTTCAACTACCAATTACCTAAAATGTTTGTGGGAAGGGATCTAGGGAAGGAGGCCTACGTCTCGTGTCAGGGGCTGTGCTGTGGGTTGTGAGGTATGCAGATTCCTGCACCAAAGTAGTAACTGCTCTTTGTGTGACCAGTCAGTGGACATACACAGTGCAGTGCGTAAGTATTTTGACTGTGAAATTTTTTGTTGTTTTGGCTCTGTACTCCAGCACACTGGATTTGAAATAAAAAAGATTTTTCCTTATCTTCTGCAAGCGTCCACAGACTCATCTTAAGGGCTTTTAGCACCCACACTCATCACAATTAATAAAGATCTGTGACATTTTATCGATGACATATTGTGACATGAAAATAGCAAATTTAACAGAGCAAACTGATAATCACTTGACTGGAGAATAAAATCTGCCCGTCCAATCAGCAGACAGCAAAGGAGTGGGTGGTAAACAAAGCAGAAGTGTGTGAGTGGGTTTCAAGTGAAGTGAGGTCTCACCTGTCCGAGAGCCCCCCAAAGACCACTGCTCCCACTAGCACCCCTCCCATGTAAATGCTCTGTCCCATCTGTTTAAGCGACCGAGAACTGCATACCAAATTCCACTAAGAAAGTGAGTGTGTGAGAGAGAGAGAGAGAGAGAGAGAGGATTTTTTAGTAAAAGGCATAAACGGCAACCACAACCAGACAAGATTTTCAGAGACTGTAAGACGCACATAGATACTACTTTATGTATATATTTTACATGCTGAAGCAAATGCGTGTCATTTGTGTCATGTGCCATGCTTTTGTCAAGCTATTCAAGGCAAAATATATGAAATATGAATATTTTGCTAATAATTGCTAATATTTACTTGCCTGGAAGACACCTTTATGATAGCAAATTTCATATTCCACCTTTCATGGCAATAATGTCAAAGTGCTGAACAGAATCATTACAATTACAACAATGCCTAGCAACAAAAATAAAATCGACAAGCAGACTAACAACAGCACAGAGGGGAGAAACACAATTGGGGGAGGTAGTTTAAGGGGAGGTTAAAGAGTGTTTGAAGTTTTCAACGCAGGATGCAGAGAAGGCATGAATGGCTTTGTAGGTAAGCAGACTAAATTTACACCCTGTGCAACCACTGCTTCTTGCTTTGAAAGTGTCCATTCTGGTTCTTTAAAAGGGAACCAGTGCATTCTCTTTATGATTATTCATATATACTGTATATACTGCATAATTCAAACCTGCAACATTACTATGCAGTCCGTTCCTTAACCACTGAGCCATACTGGCACCACTAATGAACACACTAATCCTGCAGTATATCCCCTGGGTGCCCTTACCTCAGATATGATAGTGGAGCTCATTTCAGTCCTGTCGTACTCCCATCCCTCCTCGCAGCCTTGCAGATCTGCACTGAGCGGGTCCAGGGTGCTGGAGACAGTGCCCCCTGCCTCCACGGAGGTGCCATTGCCGGCCAGCAGGTGCCACTGAGGCACGGAGTAACGCTGGCACTTCGACGGCTTTCCCGCCGAGTCGAGCGGCACGGTGAGCAGCAGCGCCACCTGGGGGTCCAGGTGGGCAACGGAGGAGTTCTTTGGGGCGCGGCAGAAATGGGGGGGCACAGCGGCCACAAAGTTCTGGAGCAGGTTGTGGCTGGCCATCATGAGGATGGGGGCGCACAGCAGGGTTACATGCACCACCTGGAACCTCCCCGTGCTGCCTACCTGCTCCAGGATATCGCCGAAGGCCATGACCAAGTGCACTGGCAACCCCGCTCTACAGCAACTTCCAACTCCACTCCGTATGGGATACAATGGGAAAAAAAGCTAACAGCTCCAGCTGTTGAAGAATATCCGGGGGGGGGGGTGGTGGAAGAAACAAATTATTCAACAGTTTTTTTTTTTTTTACCTCAAATATGTACCCTCAAATTTGGAATTGCCCATTGTACCTCTCCATTCACCTCTGATCTTACACACTCCACATCAGGTCCCCTACAGCTGAAGTGTGTGCACTTCTGCAACTCACTCGCCCCAAAGTCAGGGTCTATTTTCCACATTATGGCCCACATAGTGCTGAAAGACAGCTTGTGCTGATCAGTCAAGTAGGAGAAGCTTTTTTCACAAATAAATCATTAAGATGTCTGACAGAAAGGTCCTGCAGGTTCCTGTCGGTGGTATTTTCAGATGTAAGATAACATGGCATAATGCATAACTGAGTGCATAAACAAGTGCATGCGTAAACATGCAAACCACATGCTTTTACTCAATATTTTGTACAACTTATGATTTTTATTAATAAAATACAACCAGAGAATACACTGGCAATGGTAATTTCATTTTATATGTCACTCATGCAAAATGCTCATGCAATGCTAAAATTTTTGGACATATTTTATTTTATATAAAATATCAATTATAATATATAAAATATAACAAGATAATATTTGCACTGCATGAGTGACATATAAAATAAAATACTGAGACCTGATCTACTGTGATTTTGGCTTTTTAAGAGCTAGACCCTGGATTATAAATACGACACAGAAAATACTTACACTCTGTATCTCCGTGGAAGAAATATATGTTATCTTAGTGATGGAAAAATAACTACTTTATCAATAAAATTTACAATGTCTTGAGTTTAACAATTAATAGAGGGGATTAATTTCCAACAAAAGAACTCCCCACAAAGATGTCCTTTAGTAGCTTTCAGGTGCAAAAAAGTCACCCTAAAGAGCCAATGGAAAAAAAGGCTTTAAGAACTTATGATATAACTCCCCTTCAGCTGCAGTTTGTGCCCTGCTCAGGAGCTGTGGAATTCCGTCTCTACCAGCTCTGGATTAGAATTAGCAAAGTGAAATTAATCCTCTTGGAGTTCTTGTTTTCTTTTTTCTTTTTCTTTTTTGTAATAAATTTTTTGTCCTTGCGAGATACAGTCCTTCTTCTGATTGCCAAGGTTACTGCTGGACAGCAAATTAGTCCCTGGGCATGAGTGTTGGGATTAAGCCTCTGTGCTTTTTGTGCAGCTGGTTGTAAAATTTGGGGTTGTTATAGTTTCACTGTGAAGGGGAGGTGTGTGTATGCGTGTGTGGGGGGGGGGGGGGGGGGAGGAGCCTGGGAGGGTGGAGCAGGCCATTCAAGGGATTATCACGGTTAAATGAAGGAAATTAAAAAGTGAATAAGAAGAAACTCATGCTGAGGAGGGGCAGGAAATGGATCAAATTGGTTTTGGTGGCAGCCAGTGCACATAACAACAGAGTGAGAGAGAGAGTAGTAGAGAGAGAGAATAACACAGTTTTGATGGAGAACAGTAACTGCTGTAGCCCTATGAGCCTTCACTCTCCTACCTCTAGACACATTGCAAAGTCCACTTAGCCGGTTGGCCGATACGGACACATGCGCTCTCACATTGCAGGTGGCCCGTTACACAAGTTTTAACACCGGCAGTAAATCAAATAAAATATTGCATCAATGTTCCGTCTATGTTTTGGTTCAAGGAATTATTCACGTCAAACAAAAACAATTTAGGTGCGACATAAAACGTTAATTAAATACATCATCATCTGCATTAAAGATCTGTCGTTTTCTTTCAGTCACTGTTGTTAGAATTTTTAAGTTTTCACCAAGGTTTCAACTGTGTCATTTAGCCACATTATGGACTTCTCTTATCCAGGCTACCCAAACAGACAGGACTGATAGACTACAACGCTCTCTCCTCCAAACATCTGGCAATCAATTTTGCCCCCTATAGAGGACATGAGTGTCTGGTCTTAATATCAAGAACCGTATAGGCCTGTTATACTATGCCAAAACCTCTTGCTCTGTGCAAATAATAAATGAATAATAATAAAGATGTTTTCACTGCAACATGTTTTTATCACCCAATACACGTGTGTTATGTGAAAAACAATGGTTTTTTGCCGGGTCTCCGGAGGATGAACACCACTGATTCCATGAAAGCAGAAATTAATTAAAGATTACTGGACCCATTTTCATAATCGAGGAGAAAGCGCCGAGCTCTATCGGTAACGCAAAGTGCTGGTTAATGAAGGCATGTCCGTATTAATTTCTATAAATTTGTGACCAGAGGTGGTATAGCGCAACTGTTACAAACGGGCTTGTGTTAAAAGGAACAAATAACCTATTGGTGTGGTGGAGGTTTGGTTTTATTACTTCTTTCCCTTTATCTCACACACTTTTCAGTAAGCTGCAGCGTCACGTGCAATTAAAGTACTTAAAAAAAAAAAAAAAAAAACATCCCTTCAAAAGTTTTCTGGATGAGGAAATGTGTAAGTAATCACATTCCTGGCAGTTGTGAGTACCTTTTCCCCTTGTCTTATGTAGCTGGGCTAATGCTCGTAGGGCTTCTTTCCTTCTTTGTAAGCGTCAGGGGCGCCTGCTGATTTTTATCTCACGGTAAGCACGGGGGGTGGGGGGCATTGCTGCCGAGCCGAAACCAGTCGCGAGACATGTGGCGTGGGGGGGTCCAGTCCGGGCCACTACTAGCTACTGTTGTTTAAATGAGATCAGTGATTCTAGTCTAACGGGTGCTTTCTAAATCCATAAATGACCTCCCTACGCTTCCTAGCTATTCCTAGCCAGCACGACCCTTATCTCAAGCAAAATGTACCGCTGTGAAAAGCGATTGCGGACAGGAACAGCTCGGTAATATAATTCACTTGATTTTTCTGCTTGCTTTGTCTTGAATGCCTGTGCAGTGCATGAGAGAAAGCACAAGATTTTAGCAATATTATGTGTTATTTATTATTCAAATCGAAACATGCAACGCTTTATATTTTTGGCTATGTATATAATTGGCTATGTATATAATTTTATTTTTATTGTGTAGCAATAAAAATAAAATAAGAGCTTGTCACCTACTGCAATATTGGTTCATCTGCATTGTTTACAGGAAAAAGTACAATATGGGAAAAGAACCTTTAGATACAATTTGCTGTACTGTTGCTAGTCCTGCTGTCCTGAATTCTGGCACTGACATAATCTAAGCAGTATGATGGGTTTCAGGCAACATTAAGGGCATAGGTTGTTTGTGTACAACACAAATGTCATTAGGGAACAAAGAGACAGGCCCTCGCAGATAGGGTGGACATGCATTCCCAGTGAAGGCCCCAGAGAGTATTTAAACCAGGCTAGAAGACCAGTGTGGGGTGGGTTGCTGTACCCCAAACTTGTGTTGTGTTTCAGTGATCTTCCCGCTGTCCAGTGTGATTACAATAAACTTTTACTTTCTTCAGTATAGTGTTTGTTGTCTTGGTGAGTTCCTGCATCATCCTGACTTTGACTCCTCGGGAAGAAGCTGGGTCCTAACATGGTGGAAATGATTCAAGATGTCATTGCCTAGTGCTGATAAAACTATCCCATCACATAAAAACCGTCCAGGTCAATTGTGCTTTATGTCTGTGTTTTTTAAAATCATGACATCCACTAATAGATGACGAAACCACTTAAAAATGAACATTCGTATCCTTAATCAGCACCATAGCATCATTTGAAACGTAATTTAAGAGCATATTAAATATCATTCCCCTCCTTCCCTATTCTTCACCACTTTTCAGCTCTCCCTCTCTCTCCCTCCCCCTTACAAAATACCCAAGGTGGCGTAGTCTATGGTAACAGTTATATTCCCTGCAAGTCATCCTCTTGGCAAGCCCTCTCTCCGAGCCTGGATGCAATAGGATAGATGCCTCATAACACTTTAGCTGAAAGCCTTGGGGTAACCCAAGATGGCCAACTTCTCTCCTCCAACTTTGCAGACATGCAGATTCTTTCGAAACAACATCTGGGGAATCAGCCTTTCCTCATCACCCTTTATTCTCAGATCCTAGTTCAGGCTGTCATTTACTTTCTTCAATGCATCCCACTTAAATTGTATCTAAATTAAATTGGATCAATACAGTAAATATACATTTTTTTTCTCTACAAATTTTTTTAAAAATGAACATTTTTGTAGTCCTTTTTCACAACACAATAGGAATTCTAACTATATCTGCTCTGTCTAATCCCCTCCTCTAACAGTTTAATCTTGTTTCCATGTGACTGACTCAGCACACATAATGACAGCTTTGACGCTAACACATGGGTACAAGCTAATGATTGAATTATATGACTGGGGAGACATCGCTCCCATCAGCAAGAGAGAGAGAGAAGGGGGGGAGAGAGACTGAGCGAGAGAAAAAGAGAGAGAGTGAGAGAGAGAGAGTGAGAGAGATTTCCTCATATTTCCGCACAGCACAACAGATGAGAGCGAGGTGAGCTGGCGGACACAGCTGGAGATTGACTGTTAAATTAATGAGCCAAAATGGCTGGTACACACTTCCTCACGCGGAGAGCAAGGTGTTTCATTATACAAGACAAACAAGGCCTGTTCTGGCCGTGCTGGTATCTGTGTTTTTATTCTTTTTTAGAAGAGAACAGAAGATGATGAGCATGTAGTCCTTAATGAGTAACCAAAGTTTAAACCAATGTTTTCAGCTCATTACTTTTCAGTTGTTACCATGACTTGTGCTTTTTGCAAGCAGTTAAAATGCCAGGGCGCTGAATGGGTCCCTGCCATAACCCCGTTTTTTATTCTCTCTTCCAAAGTACCCCATAAAATTGTCCCAAAAATATAGATGCATAATTGTGAAAGTAGAAAGAAATTGTCAATAGATTACTATGACTATTGCACCTACTATGAACAAAATTGCCACACTGATGGTCGTAAGATGTACTTAGTTTTCCAGGACCTATCCTGGACCTATTTTCTAGAAAATAAGCAGGAAACCCTGGATGATTTCACTTAAGGAATTTATTTATTTTATTTTAATCACATGCGCGCACACAAGCACACACAAGTCCACATGCACGTGCACATGCGCACACACACACACACACACAAACACCTTATTTTATCCCGTCCCAGTAACACAGAGTTAAAAGCCATGGGTTAGCTAGTCATATAGTGCATCTCTCAATAAGATAATATTCACCAGGAACAGGTAACTTATCCCTTGCGTTTGTCCTCAATGGCTTACAAAGCAGATTGTGTGGATCACAGAGTAAAACCCAGAAATTCAGTTATTGACTAGTTACTTTCCTGTCTGAAAATGTCATAAAACACGCTATCCAATTATTACTGATTACCTCCACAGATCCAGGTGAAAGGGAGGCAGAAAAAAGTGATGCCATACTGGCTGGTTATTGTTCCAGATTAAAAGGTATCTTGAGGCTGCACCAGTGATTTGTTATATCTGATGTGTAGATTGTAGTGGTGTGCCACCTTTCATATCTAACAAATATATACAAATATAAAAAGAAGAGGAAGCAAGGACTGCATATCATTATACGCAAAGCTCTCCTCACAAAACTCTTTTAATTTCTTTTCGAAAAACTATTGCACAAACTAAGATCTTAAGTTTGGGTTATGCTAAAAGCACTACGATTCACAACGGATGTAGGAAGAACTGCTTCTAACGTGTATGCAGCACACATGTGGAATGAATGTCCGGAGTCACTTCAACTAGATGCCTCGGTGTCCCTAGGTAGTTTAAGGTCTTGGTGGCTAATTTTAGCTTTGAAGAAAGTGCAACTGCTTGGTATACTCCATTTGTGTTAGTTGTATTGTGTGTTTATGTGTATATATGTGTGTTCATGTGCACAAACTTTTCTATATTTTAAATGTATGCTATTCTTCCTATGTGTATTTCTCCTATATATATATATGTATATATATATATATATATATATATATATATATATATATATATATATATATATATTCTATTCTGACACTTAATATGCATAAAGTGTTTGTACAAGGCTTGTCTGAAATTGTATGGTTTGCAGGGCTCCTCTGCAATAGAGACCCCTGGTTTAATTAGGACACCCTGTAAAGAGTAAGTTGATTAATAAAAAGTTACCCAAGGCTATGCAATAACTGTTCAGTGATAGTGTTTACCCATAGGGGTTAATGCAAAATCTTCAATGTAATATTGTGAACCAGGTGGCTCCGACTAACACCCTTCCTTTATGTACTCTTGCTGAATCAATAAAATTGATACTTTTTTGTATATGGTGTTTATGTTCTTGATTAGAACCCAGTTCCTTAAGTCTCTATTATAAATTAATCTGAACTACTTGTCTTGTCGTTATAGAGCATTTAGCAAATATTGTGCTTCGTGCATTTACACCTAAAAAAAAAAAGCCCTGTCACTGTCCTTGGTAGGCTGAGGCTCCACCCCATTTAGCACAGCCATTGTTTGCATATGCAAATTAGAGCGCTACCCACAGCTGGTTCCCCCTCCATCCCCTTCTCCTGATAACAGAGCACAAGTAAGGCCAGATGTACAGTAAGGCAACAGTGAGTATTTAGATTCTAAGTGAATTTTGTGATAAGGTACCATTATGAACAGATTTTGTGCATAGTAGCTCTCCAAAAGCTCTCTTTTTGATGGAAATACAGGGCTTAGCAAAAAAGACAGAATTAGTAAATAATATGGAATTTGGGTCCAAACAATGCAGGTTCTGAAAAACTACTGTTCTTGCAAATATTTTCCTTTGAGGTGAAATGTGGTACAAATGTTCCTTTGCTCCCACTGAAAGAGAAGGTGGTGGTTCAAGAGTTAAAATGTGGTATTTGTGTACATGTTAGTGTGTGTGTGTGTGTGTGTGTGTATGTGCTCGCGCATTCTCTTTGAAGTCTTACAGTGGTGTTATGAGGGATCCAGTTATGTGACCGTTTGAATCAGGTTTGAGAGGATAGAATTCCAAAGAACATATTATTCTTCATTTTGGCAGTTTTCAGATATATAAATGCCTTGATGCATGAACATGTGCATGTATATGAACATATTCTGGGTTTAGATGCCATAATTTGCATTGCAGCTGTATTCATATATTATTTCAGGAAGATTATCAATTTTGTCAGACACCTATTTTGCGATTATGATTAAAATATGTTTAGATACTGATTATTTGTTCAGGGTCTGTACAATGCTACAATTTCACAAAGTGGTCTGTTCTGTTTGCCCTAATGATCAGACCTTCTCTCTCCACTGCCCAAACATTATTTCGGAGTCCACTGTTGGATATTCTCTCGGGTTATCTTTCAGAACCCTGTTAAAACTGAAAAGTTAAGATTATTAATAGTAAACAGATTACCACTCTGTAAAAATACTTGTCTGACAGTTTTATGGCTGTTTACCATTGGCTGTTCCATTTTTGTTGCGTTTATATGTTAAGTTAACATAGCATGCCATATTAGCCTGCATCTAGATAGAATAACTGTCAAATAAGTAAACAATTGAAACCAAAAATAAATGAAAGAGCGAAATCATTCACACACCGAGTGAACATAAGACAAAAGACTCATTCTCTCAGCTGTTTTATCTTTATTTTTTTTTGTTTGTTTTTTTAAATTTTTTGGACTGACGAGCTCTGTCACTGAGGCACCAGGATTTGTGGGCAAAGCTGAGGGCTCTTCATCCCTCTCTCTGTCTGTTTCTAGGACAGTAGGACAGTCAACCCAACATCTGCCCCCCACCCAGCCACCCAATCACAGAGGAATGGCAAGAGGCAGACACAGACACACAGTGCGAGTAAAAACATGCGCACAATCAGACACACACACACACACGCACACACACAGAATGTCCCCGGACCCATTCCTGGACAATGTTGGACAATTTGCTTTTTGGAGATAAAGTTGTCATGTTTGCCATTTAGAACAGCCAACAGTGTACGGAAAAAGTGATGATATTCACCTACTCTGAGGAAAACATACTTGGGCATAAGACATAACTAATTAACATGGGTATGGGGGTAAAAAACAAGACCCTGGAGGTTTCACACTTCGTGCTTTTATGTCAAAGAAGCTAAAATTTGAAAACACCCGCAGCGTATCATCATGGTAAAAGCCACCGGTCCTGACTACAATTCCCAGCAGCCCACTCTCCGCACTGGCCAACCAAAACTCAAGATTCCTTCAGACGGAAGAGTATGAATTCAGGAGGCACCAGCTTTGTGTGATAACTAGAAGGCAGGCTAGCCTGAGCAATGATAGTAACTGCTTCCCTGACCAAACGCATCACGTGTGCTCTGAGCTCATTGCACATGCTCTCACACTGCAGCCCTATTTCAGTGAAGGGCTAGCAACACAACGGGCATTCGGCAGAACTGAGAGTGAACCTGGTGACCAGCATGAAACTCAGAACCGAGGGTCTGGCCTCTGACAGACACGATCACAAAAGAGCAGTCAGGCATCTCACCCAGATTCACGCCCCGCGTGCTCTTAAACAGGACGTTGCCGTAAGTGTCCCAGGTTGGGTTTTCTTTCCACAGTCACGGATTGGCGGACTGCTTCCAGAGGTACCCATAAGGGAGCCAGGTGGAAGAGGCAGAGGGCCAAGGGAAATTAGGCTGTCACCTCAGGCTTCTGGTGACGTACATTTAGAGAGAAATCTGAGGGAGGCGTGACATCAGAAGTTGATTATTGGTGAAAGGACACAGACTCCAGACGGTGAATGCGCCAGACTGTCCGTTGGGCAACTATGGGAGCTTATACATTGACAGGGCACATGGGTCGGAAAGATTAATTGAGGCACACCTCCATGGAAGACTAATCTAAGTCAGGGGTCACTATTTTCACATACAGGCCTAGGGAAATGTGGTCAGGTTTCTCGCAAGCAAAATCTACATCAACATCAGGGGTGTGCTTTTATATCTTTTTTTATTTGTTTTTGAAAATTTTTTTTTTTATTTTACTTTAGTTGCTTTATTTAAAGTTGAATTTCCAGGACTCTGTTAAGCAGATCGGGTGGTGTTAAGGCGGAGCCAGGGCAGGCTAATGCACTTCATCGGGGGCGGCGAGCTTCTCCAGACTGGGCTCCACGCCCCAGATTTCTCGGGCATACTCGGCGATGGTGCGGTCGCTGGAGAACTTGCCACAGCCGGCAATGTTATGGATCACCATCTTGGTCCATTCCTTGGGGTTCTATAGGGCAGGGAGAGGATGAAAGATGGAGGACATCAGGAATTTAGAAAATTCTTTTGATCCAGTAAAACGTAAATATCTGAGTATTCATGTTATGTTGCATTCCAGTTTTTGACCTCACATTTTTAAATATGCCCTTGATGTTATAAGCTGTTGAGATCTGTTTTATTCACTTAAAACAACAGAAAAAGCGAAACCATATCAGCATAACTGATTACATCACGATTAATTCGTACGACCTCTCAATGACATTTCAACCTTTGACCTCACACTGACCTTGTACAGCGCATTGACTTTCTCCTGGCATTTGATGTAGTCTTCGTAATCAGCAAACACCTTGAACCTGCACAGGACATAGAGTGGCATTTAATCACCTACACACACTCAGGCAGGCAGCCAGCCACGTGCAGTACAGCACAACGCGGACCGAAAGAGCCAATCCGGCACTTACTGAGATGATGTGAGTCTTTATAGCTGTGTAGGTATACCACATATGTAAGTAAACAGTGCATGCAGGTATGTGCGTATGCATTTAGGTGTAGTTGTATGCCAGTAGGCACAGTTGTCTGTGCATGGACGTAGGTCTCAGATATGGGTGTAGGTACTGGATGTGTGTATGGGTTTGGGAACTAGTATGCAAGTATATGTCCTGTATGTTACGGGTGTAGCCGTGTAGATGTGTATGTGAGTAAGCAGAAAGCTTTCAGCGCTCATACCTGTCATGGTGCATCAGCAGGCTGACGATGTCCTTGAAGAGGTCGGGCTGTTTGGGGCTGAAGAAGCCCCCCGCGATCTGGTCGATGGCCTGCTTCAGCTCAGGGATGCTGTTGTAATACTCGTTAGCATTGTACCTGTGAAAGAGGAAGAGAGAGAGAGAGACAGAGAGACAGAGAGAGAGAGAGAGAGAGAACACCCATATCATTCGCCAGTCTCTTTCAGTTCGTGAAATGTCCATTCCCCTTGCCCCAAACGCCACTGTCCAGTCACCCCATGTCCTAGAACTCCTTGTGCCGCCCCCTCAGTACCCCTACCCTTTCGCGTCCATAGCGTCCACGTCCTCCACCCTCATGCCGAAGATGAAGAGGTTCTCCTCGCCGGCCTCCTCCGCCATTTCCACGTTGGCGCCGTCCATGGTGCCGATGGTGAGGGCGCCGTTCAGCATGAACTTCATGTTGCCGGTGCCAGAGGCCTCCGTGCCGGCGGTGGAGATCTGCTCCGACAGGTCAGCCGCGGGGATGGCTGCCGGGGGGAAGGGGGGGCGGGGGGGGCAGAGAGAGAGAGTGGGACAGGTGAGGGTTTGGCGAACCAGGCTATTGACCGGAGGTCCCATACGCTGTCAGACTCACACGACCCAACCAAAAACCAGTGTTCTCCGTATCAATGCACCATGACTACAGAGTTGACGATGATCTGGGACATGAGACACATTTGAGGTTCATGTTTCAGAAATCATGGCTAGCTGAAGACAGACACT
This sequence comes from Anguilla rostrata, assembly GCF_018555375.3. Classification (NCBI taxonomy): domain Eukaryota; kingdom Metazoa; phylum Chordata; class Actinopteri; order Anguilliformes; family Anguillidae; genus Anguilla; species Anguilla rostrata. Next base: position 31,863,421 of record NC_057941.1, on the reverse strand, counting down.
TGAGCCCCCCTCATCTTGCAGTAGTTTTAAGGAACCCTTCTCAACGTGTTGAGACACAGATGGGACACGATTGGCTGGTAGCTATTCTCTTCTTCATCTAAGCTCAGAGTGCGAGAAAGTAGAGGTAAAGTTCCTGGTTCAGATCAGTGCATCGCTGATAGCACATGGTCTCTCTGCCTGTTTTGGTGTTCATTATACCCCCTCTCATTAAGAATGGGAAAAGTCATTGAGATGGCGAAAGCACATGCCCATCTGCATGCAATGTAAAGTGTAACACTGATGCATCATGGGATGAACAACCAAATTTTCCAGCTCTCAGGCCCATAGTACCGTACTTGAAAAAGGAAATATTTCAGCTTCATAACATTTAAAATTACACATCTGGAAAACACAGTACAGCGCTACTGAGCTAATAATCTTAGTTGCTGTGGGTTTTGAATTCAAGCTGGGGCTTTTCCCCAGCAATGAGCTTTACTTGAATGGCTAGAGGCATATATTAAGCCGAGTGAACGGAGGACATCTGCTTTGTGATTCCGGAGAAGCACGTCTGTAACGATAAAAAAAAGACAAAGACAACCGCACCTTTCTCTGCCAGCGTCACCCTGTAGTTCTCCAGGAAGATGACTTTGAGGCGGTCGCCCACCACGGGGTCGTTATTGACGATTTCGCCGATGGCGGTGATCAACCTGATGATCATCTTGGCGGTGTGGTAGCCTGGGGCGGCCTGGGGGTGGGGGCATGGGGGGTGGGGTGGGGGGAAAGTGAGGTCAGGGCAAACATCAGGGCCACTCGATTCTTTCAGATCGAAACATCCCCTTCGAACGACTCACAAAGAAGATGTAGGTTTACTCAACAGACAGAAATGAGAGACACATTTACTATAGAACAAATAGCAGCAGCGATGTTGACATTCATGCTCAACGTGAGGCTTGAACCGGTAACCTTAGGGGCACGGGGTTTATCACTAAACTGCAGCAAACATAAAATAGCAGTGTCCTTAAATACCCCAACGCAGTGTGGGGGGAGTTAAATGGTAATGAAAAGACTTGCTTTCAAGATTTTGAGGACATTTATGATTGCAAGCTCATATTGCATGCTGAGAGTGTATGTAACTTTACTAATAAAGCTTGAACATGATTGACCATCCACAATTAAATGTTCACTGCAATGACAAAACAATTTATATTAAAATATTAACCACTGTAAATCTATTAGAATATAAAATGTTAACATGAAACATGTCTTTTTTCCAAGTTGGCAGCGCGTCTATTGGGGCAAAAGTGCAAAGACAACTCGGCTGATCTATCGTCGTTGTGTAATGTGTGATCAGTGATGGGCTAGCTAAACAAATACTGCTGTGTCTAACAAACAAAGAGTCACAAAGTGAGACTGTTTGTGTCCATCTGTATGGGCTCTGTTCTATGCATGTGTGTGAGTTGTGTGAGTGTGCATGTGTATATGTGTGTGCACGTGTGTGTGTGTGCGCATGTACGTGTGTGTGTGCGCAGGGACCTTACCTTTCCACCGATCATGATGGTTCTGGGGGTCCACTGCTTGTTGGGCTCCTTCTTGATTCCTGAGGAGAAAACAAACAAACACAATCCGTCTCTGTCTTCATCAGCTCTTTCATTCTTTACTCGTTTTTACATTCGGTCTTTATTTGGCCAAGTTTCTGTCTTTTCAAAAGACAGCATGACAGTTTGCTGCTTCCAAAGACATTTGGGCAGTAGGAACCCTCGTACAATGAGTGCTTATGGCTAAAGGGAAGCTGAACTATGAGCTTGCTGTTTTTAAATGGCCTTGAGAAGACATTCCTGGGGTTCAATATTGTGATAAGGCATATTGTGTAAGTAAGTGTAATCACTAAATAGTTAATTAAGGAGAACACTTAGGTACTTACAGTTTAGAGAGAGTAAAGACAGTACTGGGGATTTACAGAGTAAAGACTGTGACTCAAATTTAGAGAGAGTAAGGACAGGATGAAGGCTTTAGAGAGTAAAGATTGTGCTTAAAATTGAAATACAGTAAGGACATAACAGTAAAGTTTGGGTTTTGGAGTAAAGACGAAACTCACTGTTGTAGTAGGTGATTATGTGAAGGCAGTTGAGCAGCTGTCTCTTGTATTCATGAATTCTCTTGACTTGGAAGTCAAACATGGAGTTGGGGTTGATCGCCACCTTGTAGTGCTCTTGTAGGTGCACAGCGAATTTCAGCTTGTTCTCCTAAAGACGGGGAGGAGGGTGCAACATAAACTGGTGTGAACCATTATTACTGTACCATATTAGGATGGAGGGGAGGCAACACAAGCCTGTGTTAATCAACAGGACCCAACACAAGACTCAGGTCTGTACCATATTCAAGTGTGGGGGAGCCAAACCCAAGCTGGTAATTGCCATCACTACTCAGGTCTGCACCATATTAGAAGGTCTGGGGAGCCAAATGCAAGCTGATGATAACCACTGTTACTGAGGTCTATATCATATAAAAGGCTGACAGGTCTGGGGCTGCTTTCAGTTTAATTATTTTTTCTTTATATTGGTTTCACTTAGGCCTAGCAGCCAAGAAGAGCTGTGTGGTCCAAGTGACCGTTAGCTACCCTGGAGTTTCCAATGTTAACTCTGTCAAGCAGTATGCGCTCATCTCTCTGCATATCCCAACATGGCAGGGCTAAATCTCACAGTGAAACACAGGGAAATTACACAGGGAAACATTTAGTGCCAGTTCAGTTCAGTGCTAGCACTTGTGCTAGTATCAAGTGGTCTGAAATGTATGTTCTCAGAGCTGATTTTACACTGAGCATTTTGCTGTGTTTGCATAATGTTCTGGGAGCCAATGACCTCACTTGGCTCAGGCATGAAGTCACGGAGATAAGCTGTGATGAACGGCTAGAGGTGTCAGTACGCCCCCCCGTGGAGATTCCTCACCTGTTTGACATTGGCGACGTCCCGGATGAAAGCGTCATCATTGATGAACTTCAGCAGTTTCTTCAGCTGGTCCAGGTCACGGACAAATTCTTCTCCGATTCTCTACACACACACACACACAAACACACACACAGTTACATTTAGACACAAATGAACATGCACACACAAAAGTAATGGCAAAAATGGCAACGTGTGTACGCTACTAAAACTCCTAATGCTTCAACATCATTAAAACATCCGACAAAATCAAAATTGAAATGACAATGGAAAATTTACGGCTCGGTTCCATGTACAGTCATAGCTTTGCTAATATTCGTACCTCTGCGATGACTTCGGCCAGTCCAGGATTGCACATCACCAGCCAGCGGCGTGGGGTGATGCCATTGGTCTTGTTCTGGAACTTGTCGGGGTCCATCTCGTAGAAGTCCTTAAATCTAAAAACAAAGCCCCAGGTAAGCGGCAAACTCCCAAAACCCATGTTAGAGGGGCACTTGCACCTGTTGTAATTGTGCCAGAAATGAAGAGTGTGTCACGGCTGAGGGGTGGTGACTCAAAACCAGGTGGTTGCTGGTTCAAGTAAGGATGGGACCAGGGGCTGGGGGGGGCAGGTAAGGATGGGACTACGGGCTGGGGGGTCCAGGTAAGGATGGGACTACGGGCTGGGGGGTCCAGGTAAGGATGGGACCAGGGGCTGGGGGGTCCAGGTAAGGGTGGGACCAGGGGGTGGGGGGGGGCAGGTAAGGATGGGACTACGGGCTGGGGGGTCCAGGTAAGGATGGGACCAGGGGCTGGGGGGTCCAGGTAAGGATGGGACCAGGGGCTGGGGGGTCCAGGTAAGGGTGGGACCAGGGCTGGGGGGTCCAGGTAAGGATGGGACCAGGGGCTGGGGGGTCCAGGTAAGGGTGGGACCAGGGGTGGGGGGGCAGGTAAGGATGGGACTACGGGCTGGGGGGTCCAGGTAAGGATGGGACTACGGGCTGGGGGTCCAGGTAAGAATGGGACCAGGGCTGGGGATCAGGTAGGGTGGACCAGGGTGGGCGGGCAGGTAAGGATGGGACCAGGGGCTGGGATCAGGTAAGGTGGACCAGGGGGGTGGGGGCAGGTAGGATGGGACTACGGGCTGGGGGTCCAGGTAAGGATGGGACCAGGGGCTGGGGTCCAGGTAGGATGGGACCAGGGCTGGGGGTCAGGTAAGGGTGGGACCAGGGGGTGGGGGGGGCAGGTAAGGATGGGACTACGGGCTGGGGGGTCCAGGTAAGGATGGGATTACGGGCTGGGGGGTCCAGGTAAGAATGGGACCAGGAGCTGGGTGGGGCCAGGTGGGCCCAGGTAGGGGTGGGCCCAGGGGTTGGGCGGGGCCAGGTGGGGCTAGGAAGGGCCACGTAGGGGTGGGACCAGGGGTTGGGTGGAGCCAGGTGGAGCGAGGTACGGGCACTCACACAGTAGCCTTGAGGATCTCAGAGTGGATGCGAGCGACACCGTTGACGGCGTGGGAGCCCACGATGCACAGATGCGCCATGTTGACCGTCTTGTGAGGGCCCTCCTCGATCAGGGACATGCGACGCATACGGTCAAAATCGCCGGGGTACAGAGCAGCGACACGCTGGACACAACAGACAAGGCAGTTTAGGGTGGGGGAGGGGTTGGTGTAGGGAGTAATCAGAGACAGCAATGGTAGAGAGAGATTCAGCTTGGGAACAAATCGTTTAAGGTGTAAGATCACAAATATGTGATTAGAACTTTATTAACTTAACATTCTAATGCTGATGTCACAATCACTGCAGGTAATTGGAAGCAACAGAGTTACAGAAAACTGACTTCTAATTTTGAAAAAGAATTTTTAAAAGCAGAACAGGAAGCAGCCACATTTTTACAGCAAACAAAGGTTAAAACATGATATTAACAAATGTGAAATTATTACACAGTCTTCAATTAGACATTTGGGATAAATTATTGTAATTGATTCATTTTTTTTTTAATTGAATGAATTGTGAATTTACCATCTGCTCACAATCTGTTTATGAAATTGCTTTTTAAAAAATTAAAAAGAAAAAAAGAAAAAACAGAACCATGTTTGATTAACAGGTTAAAATATTCTTCATGTAGTGTTTTCAGGCGCTATAACTGTAGGACTAAAGTAAAGCTGAGGCATCCTAGGGTTGGCCCGAAGTGCTGGCAGCTTTGCGTTCAGCGGTCCTCCTCACCTCCATGTGGCGTCTGTTGATCTCGTAGATGATCTCCAGGTGCCGGGGCAGCAGGTGCTGGAAGAGGTCGATGGGCCAGCGCTCCAGCGCCTCGGGCAGGACAGTGTGGTTGGTGTAGGCGCAGGTGCGATTGCAGATGTCCCAGGCCTGACCACAAAGAGAACGAGGGGTCACGGGGTCACGGCTTGGCCAGTTACTCAAGGGAACGGAAGGTTCTAGTTTTAATAGGCCAGGGTCCTGGCGCACAATAATGAAAATGTTGTTGTGACAAGTGGTTACAGGTTCAAGCTCTATTTTGACACTGTTGCTGTGTACTAGGAACAAAGTGTCCTGGCTGAACTATCATGTCATAACAATGCCTATCGTGCCAGCTATGAAACACTTGGACCTGCTTGGGAAGAACTGCTATGAGACTAGAGAGAACATAAGTATTCCAATCAGCTGATGATCGCTTAGAGAAAGCCTTGCAATAAAATCATTGCAGCATCGCAAACCTCACACAGATGCACTTCTTAGGATGAATGTTTCTCTCATAACCCTTCGTTTTTATGTGATCACAGAGCAGAGATCAGAATAGAACATTATTCTGAGATGATATCTGTTCACTCCAAGCGATCAGTTGATACCATGAAATGTAGGAGTGTTTCTAAGGCTTAAAGGAATATCAGACCAGGTGCAGATCACTCTACAGCACAGGTATCAGATGGCATATTAAACTAGTATGCAAACCCTGTATTTAAACTATTCATATACATAACATGTAATATAGAACAGGCAAACACGTCAGTTGGTAAACACATATCAGTTACTGTATATACAGTGCGAACAAGTTAAATATGGATCAACAATTCTGATTAGCTAAGCAGTGAACCACAGGGCGGGGGGGGGAGGGGGTATTGATATTGACAACCAATGTCTTGCTGTGGCAATCTGGCGCCCTCTAGTGTTGCAGAGAAAATACAACATTCCAAAACTGGGAGTCCAGGTGACCCCTGTACAGGCTGGCTTTGGCCCAGCTGAAATAGATATTTCCAGTATCAATTGACCTGTTAATTGATTTGTAGTCTGTAAATGGAGCTGTATTATGTGTGAAGGATTGACTGACATATTAATTAAATGATGGCGCGGGGCCACTGGTCCCCAGAGCTCACCTTATCCCAGGGCAGCTTCTCCTCGTCGACCAGGATCCTCATCAGCTCGGGGATCGCCATGGCGGGGTGGGTGTCGTTCAGCTGGATGGCAACCTGCACACAAGAGCGTCACCACAGGGTCGTGAGAGAAAGCCTGACTGCACCAAAGGCATGCTCTTATGTACAGTATGCATTTACCCATTAAGGGATTATTTATCAGGTGAAAGCAATAACATTTGTGGTGATTGAACAGAGAAGTGGTGGTATTATTATTAATTTTGATAGTAATAATAGTAATAATAATAATAATAATAATACTATTATTATTATTATAAGATTAATATTAATTGTCACATAGTACACATTACATTACATTACATTACAGGCATTTAGCAGACGCTCTTATCCAGAGCGACTTACACAACTTTTTACATAGCACTTTATGTATCCATTTATACAGCTGGATATATACTGAGCATGCAGGTTAAGTACCTTGCTCAAGGGTAAACGGCAGTGTCTACGATCGAACTGCACCTTCGTTACAAGCGCAGTTCTTTACCCACTGTGCCACACTCCGTCCCACACATGCTCTTGTAATGAGTGAGACAGAAGCAGTAACAATAAAAAGGTGTAAATGAAGGCTAATTTTGATCAGCGTCAGCATTACAGACTCAGCCTCCAGCTCTCCTCTGTAGCACTGCAGTTCTGCGGGGGAGGGGGGGCACCGCTCACCTTGTCGGGCAGGGCAGTGAAGTCCGTACGCACGACTTCCTTGGAGCCAAACTTGGAGGCCTTGAAGCGGCGGATGATGTCCTGAAGGGTGGCGGCCACCACAAAGTACTCCTGCTTCAGACGCAGCTCCTTACCCTCGAAGAACTGTGGTCAAATGCAGAGGCGGCCATGTTGACTCACATGCCACCACAGCCTCAGTACTCACACATGAATCAGGCTTGGCATAATCACCTCTTAATAAAAAGGTTTTTTTTTTTATTTATTATTTTTATTCACAAAGTGATGTAATCATTATGAGGCAAGCAAACAAATTCACAACTGTACCATTGCTCCTACATGCAACATATGATCACGTGTACCAACTAAAAATGTTCTTCTAAGACGTAAAAGTTCTACATTTTTAATTTATTTATTTTTGCTATGGAAAGAACCCCCTAAGGATATTGATATCTCCTGCCCCGATGGTGGTGTCTATATGGGGGTCACTCACGTTGTCATTGGGGTACAGCACACGGGAGATGTTCTCAGCCAGGTTTCTGTCCAGCACAGCCTGGATATAGCCGCCGATGTTAACTGCCCAACAGAATGCATCGACAGTAAGCGTGAAGCCCTTAGGTCTCTTCACACGCAGCACTTTTACCACAAAATGCAGCAGAAACGGAAAGCTGTGTGGTAAACTCCCTGATAAGGACAATGGGAAGACCGAATCCGTAAAGAAAGGTCTAAATATCAGCACCTCAGAAAAGAAAATTGCACAAAAGACTTTCTTCTTAATTTTTAAGTATTAAAATCACAGATGTGTATGGTCGGACAGGAATCTGCCATCACTTACCAGATGTTAAAATCATTAAAATAAATGAATACTTTTTTCAGATGTACTCAGAACTTAACCCCACGTACACCATGGCACCGACCTGTTTCCAAATTCAGAAGAAGGTGGTGCACTTCCTCCATGCCTACCCCTCTAAATCCATTCCTAACCCCCTCCACCCATCTCCAACCCTCATATACCCATTCCTGCTCATCCCTTTTGGGGACTGGACTCACAGTCTTTCAGGTTGAACTCGCAGGGTGCCTTGGCAGACCACAGCCTCATGGTGTTGACCACGTTGTTCCTGTACCCGGGGACGGGGGTGTCGTAAGGCAGGGCCAAGACTACCTGTGAGCGGGAGGCGAGTCATTTAAGAACAGCTGGTTCAGCCACAGCATCCGCACCCGATTCTCTCTCTCTCTCTATGTAGTTTAGTGCAGATTTGCTTGCAAGATCTTTTAGATTACGTTTTATTGAAGAATGTTAGAAGACTCTCTCTCTCATTCTCTCTCCGCCCCTCTTTTTGTCTCTCTCTCCCTTCCCCCTCTCTGTCTGTCCACCCCTCTCTCGCCCTCTCTCTGCAGAAACAGCTGCAGCTATCAATTATCCCACAGTAACAGTGAGAGCGGTGTGGAAAACATCGTTGACTACGTTGACTGTGAGCTGTTGGGTTTTTATTTTTTAAAATATTTAAACAGCATGCCAAATAATGCCAAATCCACATTAAGGTTTTTCCTCACCTGAGTGTCAACCCATTTGACCCCATCTGGGTGGTGCTCCACTCTGCCATAGAAGTGGACGGGGCGCATGTACTCGGGGCGCGCCTTCTCCCAGGGGTTGCCGTAGCGCAGCCAATCGTCTGCCTCCTCCACCTGTCAATCACCCATTGAGCGTCAAACCTTAAACATCACGCAATCCCCTCACTGCAGTCTAAAAATGAGCAGCTCAAGAATTGATCATTCAAAAATAAATAAATAAAATAAAAATAAATAATCAAAATAAATCTAAATAAAGGAAGTTCAGCAGACCTGCCAGCCGTTGCAGATTTTCTGGTTGAAGATGCCAAACTCATAGCGGATGCCATAGCCGTAGGCTGCCAGCCCCAGTGATGCCATGGAGTCCAGAAAACAGGCTGAGAAAGAGAGAGATGACGTGATGAACCACAGGAACCATCACCACTCATTCACACCACTTACCACTCTGCCGTCCTGATTATACACCACTGGGGCAGACAGAGCGAGCGCGTCCCATCTCTCCACAATTTCAGCTGTATTTGATGAAGCAAAAACGACTGCCTGAAATTGACCTGGCTGGTCCAAACACACTGCTCGGTGCTGATCTGAGCGTGAGCGTTCGTTCCTGCTTCACCAAGTTTTCTGCAACGTTTCTTTATGGTTCCTGCCTTTGTGAAGGTTGTCAAGTGGCCTGCAGCTACCCTACTTTGATTGTACTTTCCACTAAAAATCCCTTCTAAAACATTCCCACTGTAAAAGGCTCTGTAGATATGAAGGACATAATGCACAAAATAAGATTGCGTGATTGGCTTACTGATGGATCACTGTAACCTTCAGCCAGAAAGATTGTGATGAGCATGGCTGTGATAAAAACATTTTTTTTCCTTTATAATCACTGTGCATGTCCTTCGTCCTTCTTCTCCTAGGCATTGAGCTCAAGGAAAATTTCCATTTTCTCAATTTAAGGTATGATGAATTATTCTATTCTATTCCCATTCTGTCTGATCTAGAGAGCTCCACCTTCAATCCAAAACTTTCTGTAGGCACTTTCTTAGTGTAGAATATCTGTATGTAGCTTGAAAGCACTGAGAAAAGATTCCAGGCACTACACCACCCTCATCCACCTGGGTACACCGCAAGAATACAAACAGCTACCATATAGCACCCGTCATGCATATATTCCAGAGTGTTTTACAAGAAAATTTAAAGTCAACTAAATGTCCAAACCAAGAGGAATAAGCACACAAAACAAACAGGTAAGTCAGAAGACCTGATTAAAAGGAGTAAATAGAAGCTACACCTCTGATATGGCTTGGATTACTGAATTCCAGGGACAGAGTGCTGAACAGCTAAAAACTGAACCCCAAACTGTTATCAAGTCAACTGTGAGAAACCACAGAGAAATTCGCAGTTGTGGCTCGGAATATACGTTTCAGACAGATCATCCAGTTATGGAGGCCCAAGGCCATTAAGTGCTCTACATTTTGTAAGCAACACTTTAAATTCAATCCTGGATTTAACAGGGAGGTAATGCAATAGCCAAAGGATATGAGCGATACGCTCTAAGCAGTGTGTGTGGGTATGCTGTACTCTGTACTAACTGAAGCCACTGCGATGCAGTCTGGTAAACATTATAAGCATTATAATAATCTAGTCTAGTCTTCATGAAGGCACGTACCAGCATTTCAGCATCTTCCTTAGGAAAAACTGGTATCAATTTCACACCATATCACCTGCAAAAACAGGATGTCCTAGCCACAAAGTCAATGTGCACCAATGCACAGATCAGGATCCATTATCCACAAAACCTCAACAAAAATGTTTTCCTTACAGGCTTTGACTGTTTCAGAAAATGGATATCAAATGGAATCACCGTGCAGCCACGCTGCACCTCGAGCCGACAAATTACATTTTGGTTGAGGCAGGTCGCTGTCATCCATGCTTATATTTCACTGAGATAGAACAGCCGGTGCCATATCCATTAATGGAAAAGGGCAGTACAAACAGTGAAATTCAAGCTTGAACTGTGCAGTGATGGCAGATGGCAGGGGGAGCATGTACAGACTGAACAACTGTGGGCTCAAGCACGGAACCTTGCGGAACACCAAACTCGACCTGGGCGATATCCCGCAATGATTATTATCAATATTAAAATAATATATTATAATACATCCCAGTTTGCCAAATCTGGCTAAAGAATTACCCTTCCCACTTCAGTGTCAACGTAGTGAAATAAGGTAGAAAGCAAGGAAAGCCACCAAAAACAAAAAATAAAAGTTTTTACAGCTCCAAACTGTAAGTCAGAACTACAAAGCTAAACTGACTAACCAGCTACTCAGCAGAAATAAACATTTCTGAGGACTGAGGATGTTGACTCTTGAGTTGAAATGCTGAACAAGAGGCAGAGTTCATTTTTGGGAAGGACCAGCCTATCCAAGAATTTACAAAATGACTATTGGTAACAGTAACCCTAAGTTGTAAAAAGCAGAATTAGTCACCATAATATTATAATAAAAATGTTGCTTTAGCCTCTTTTATAGAGACCAAACACAAATCAGTTCAGGGGTAATTCAGCTTAGCAACAAGATATCTTAAATGGCAAATTCACTCCTGCTCTTGACAATAAAGGTGATGGCTGTAAATAAAAGTTGTTAAGTCCACCAAGATATGAAATCCCCTCTCACAGGCTAATAGCAACAACCATTATCTTCTACTGGCCACTGAAACTTTAAATTAAATAACCATTCCGGGTCCTTGTGTGACCACATAGGACCATGAACAATCAACCTGTATCAAATCAAGCTGTCCCTTAATTTAATTTGATGCTGTATTTTAAAGAATCTGCGTCCGGCAGCCTGTCAGAGTATATGTGTGTGCGCACACTACAGAGACATGCGTAATACCCAGGGAAAGAGTGTTTGATAACAAACAGGAGATGGAAAGGCAGGCTCACCCGCCAGACGTCCCAAGCCTCCATTTCCCAAGCCAGCATCCTCCTCCATGTCCTCCAGCTCCTCCATGTCAAGGCCGAGCTGGGGAGAGACAGGGCTGCATGACTGAGACGGACAGGCAAAGGGACAACGGGACAGACAGGTGGACGCATGTGGTCCCTTGGCAGCATGGTAACCCTCCCGCCCCCCCCACCTGGTACGTGGCCTCGTCGCAGGCATTCTCCAGCGCCAGGTTTACCATGGTGTTCTGCAGGGTTCGGCCCATGTAGAACTCCAAGGAAATGTAGTAAACACGCTGGGGAGAGAGAGGGGGAGAGAGAGAGAGAGAGAGAGGGAGACAGAGAGAGAGAGATTCATATTTCAGCACTATTAATGCAAACTGCATTTCTCCTTTAAAAATTCCTCTCGCATGGCACTCTGGACTTCATGACCAGCCTCCCTGCAGCCTCTGGGCCTGGGGAAAAACAGAGCAAGACGTGTGGTTGACTCTGGAGCCATGTATGACCACCTGCACCCCGCACCCCCCCAACCCCCAGGTGGGGGTTTCACCCTAATTAATAAATAAATGCAAAAAGAGAGAATGCTGTCCACTCTCTTTAAAAATATTTTTAAAAGACGTAAAAATCTAGGACAACATTGAGATTCACATTCAGGACAACCTGAGGGCAACCAGAGAGACACCAGAGGCCTCCTGAGACCCAGGACAAGCTTCTGCGTCAGCTTGAGTCACGTGAGAGAGTGACTGACCACGCTGCCTCCAGACCAACCTGGATTTACAGGAATTCAATTCATTAAATACTCCCAGAACGCTACGGCCATTTCTGGAATTGATGGAATTGAAATGGCCTTAATCCTAGCCCTGATTCACACAGAGCTCAGTGACACTCTAACACACAACCAGCAGATGGAACTGCCAGAATGCCATTCTTCACCAGTGAACTCAGACATTTCAAGTTCATGCACTCAGATACATTAAGCCTGAGATATTTCAGGCAGGGAGTGCCATGCTGTACACTTACTGAATTAAAATAAGCTTATTAATTCTGGCAGTGGTGAATAGGAAGCTGGGATTGTAATCACAAGTTTGCAGCTTTGAACCCCATTGGGGGACACCGCTGATGGACCCATGAGCAAAGTACTCGCTCCATTTGACATGCCTGTTCTGACCCTGATGTTTGCACAGTGGTTGAAGTGTATGGATAAAACTTTGTAGAGCACTTTTGAAACATGGAAGGAAATGTTTACATTTTCAGAAAAAAGTGTACAAAATAAAAACCAAGTGAGATGAAAATCACTGAACAAATTGGAACAAACTATAAGCACCTTCAAACCTGGCCTAAGATTGTGGTTCTGAGGTGTTCTGGCGGAGGAAAGCTAAACCAGCTGTTGAATAGAATGAACCCCCGGTAAAGCCCACCTAGCCCAATGCGCCTCTTCCACCTTCCCAACCAGGGTCTAATCTGACTGTCTATTCTTAGAGCTACCAATTACCAGTGACTTCTTCCAAAACTTTATAATGAACTCACAATTTGCTCCAAGCAATACTGACAATTTATTCTGACACAGTATATAGTTCTGACACCGTTCCAAAATGGACGACTCCTTCTCCAGTGCTGCATACCACGCAGGCATCTTGTTCTAAAAACCATACACTATCGACTCCTCATTCCATTCCTGCACACTGCTGACAAACCAATCCAATGAGACACAGCTATGAAAACTCATTCCAACATCATCCAGCATTTTGCTGCATGGAGTGCAGTCATTAAAACAATGAAAAAACTCAAAAACTGGTGATACACGATATTGAAAAAATGGTTAATACTGTAAAGGAATGCATTTCAGTCTGTTTTTTTTTATTTTATTTCAGTCAATTTGGGGGGGCGGCGGTAGCAACACGACACTTGAGCCTTGGTTTAGCCTTTGACATTTCTGGTTTTCTTCCCTCGAAGTTGAAGGCAGGCACAAGGGGTCGGGGGTGAGGGGAGTGCAAGGGATTGCATAACACTGGCATTTCGGCTTGGGTATTAATAGCCGCCATAGGGGTTGCTTGCAAAGGTTAGGCCGTCTGCACGGACAGGCACAGTCAAGGCGTCTCCTGCCTTCAAGACAGGCACAAGAATATAGCCAAGCAGCAGCCAGTTAAAGAGAAGTGTTAGGAGGCCCACAATTTTACATACGTGAGCTTGGGGTCTGCTCCTTTTCAAGGGACACGGTGTCTTTACACTGACATTAACTGGCAGGGTGCAAGGCGTCAGCTTTACATTTTAGAAAACGGTGAACTGCATCAATAAAAATAAAATAAAATAATAATTTGAAAAAAATAAAATTTGTGTTGTTAATGTGCAGCCTATTGGATCAACAAACATTATACGGCAAGAACTACTATAATGTACAAGATCTCATCTGTTCTTCCTCACAGGGCATTTCAAATATTTTTTGCAAACATACATTTGCTAGCATCTGTCTACACTGTATTTCCAAGTACAGCACTCATTACAGTACATGAAGGACATTTAATTGACTAAAAGGGGATTCACAAATGCATAAAGTGCCTGACACAGATAAGGAAGCACCAATTAGAACCGAGCTGACCAGGCACTTTTTTGGAACACATTCCTAGTAAAAGATAGAGGCCTGTCCTTACATGATCTCTATATACAAGAGCTTAGCATGAAGTCTCGCTCCTCACTTACAGTAACAGACTGTTAAATAACCATAAATAACCAACTGAACTATGAAAAACTTTAAGCCTCAGAACAGCGCCAGAGAACAGCAGTCGACGCAGTGGTTGATGTGGGGAAGGGGGCCAGGGGTAAGTGTGAAGATCTTACTATCCTCATCCTCAGCTTATTTCATATCAGATTGAATAACCTGGCTCCCTCGTAGCCCGTATCGATTTCCGACTTGACCTTTAACAGAGGATAACTTCTAACCTTTCCTGTTACCCTCAGCAACTGATGCCAACTGATCCCAGCCCCTCCCCTCCCCTCCCTTTAGGCACTTCACCTCTTTGCACCAGCTGCAATGAATGGTGAATATAGTGGTCACATCTGGCTGTTTCCCAAAAAGGTTAGAATAAACCCTCTTTGCTGTACATTCAAACTTTTAATCACAGAAACTGTCTGACCTTTTACCCTGTACCAGAAACCCCAAGAAACCCCGTGCCCCCTCCACCCAATTAACCCACAGAATGCATAATTTCGCACTCTTAAAATAATACAAATCTACATTCACAATATTAACCTTGGTAGAAATTATGGAATATAACGACCTAAATAATGAGAGCCTGTATTTTAACAAATTATTGAAAGAAGTATAGTTTTACATCCTTGTATTGATATGTTAAAAATAATTCAAATATAAATACAATACATACATATTCCCAAGGAGTATATGGACGTTAATACAATTATCAGATCACATTTTGAAACATGAAACCGCACTTGAAACCAACCTGGGTATTTAAAGGGTTAAAAGGATTGTGGCTAAATGGATATGCATCGGTGTTCTTAACTGGATTTATATATCTGCCATAGATAAATCCGTTTATTTTTGTACTTTACGACCGCCCACTCAATTCGTTAGTGGCGCCTGATTTATTGACTCATTGGTGTCCCTCACTCCCGTTTGAAAGCACATCAAATACTGCCCATGCTGCACACATTTTATACACGTAATTCAGCGACCACATATAACAGCCGTTATTTTTGCGATAAAATTTAAAATAATATAAAAAACTTAATTTCGCCTGTCATATGCTTACTTCCTCCGACCCAACGTCCCCAGGTGAAATCGCTGGAGGTGAGATCGGATTCTTAACCGCCTGGTAGAAATTCACCCCGGACCAAGAGAAGGTCAGATATTTTTAAGATTCTCTCACCTCGACGGATTAACAAATTGACCCAGTCGGCCAGTGCACGACATTAACAATCAAATTCAAAACATTAGGCCTAAACCTAATTAAGTGCGAGGAATGTTGCCCCCTCTTTTCAATATGGTATACCAAGAAATAAAAGTTTTTTGGTCCTCAGCAACTGTAAAATGGCATAAACTGCTGTTTGTGAACCGATTTTTTGTACATTATCTGCAGGTTTTTTTTTTTTTTTTTGCCATCCAACTCATACGAATTAACAACTTCGGGCCCATTAATGCCTCTGCTTGTTTGACATTTACATGAGCGCGGGCGCGCAAGTGCATGTGAAATTATTTAATCCAGATTAACTCGACTCTGATTTGAAAATGCAATACATTAGCCGTGTATAACCAATCCCATCTCACCGAAATGTTGCTATAATTTATTGATATCAGTTTGTCGTCAAAGTTCTTCTCGTCTCGCGCAATTCCGGAACATTATTTCATCGACTGCGTTTATATACACCTTGCTGAAAATTGAAGACTTTATGTGCTGCATAATATGTGTGTATAGCACCTGTCGGCGCGATGATGTCAGGGATTCAGAGCGCCACTGCTTACTTTGGGATCTTTTTCGTAGTAGTGCTGCTGTGTTCGGATCCACCTTCCAATTAGGTGATCACGGACGGTGTGGGCAAGAGCGAAGTAATAATCCCGTTTCATCGCCACATTTCGGTCCTTCACCATTGTGAAGTGCAGATGCCGGTTAAAATTTGTCTTGAGGTCCGCCACATTTTCCACGCCCGCGAGCCCTCGCACCGAAATCTGCTTCCTCCTGTCGTGGTCTGACAGTGGTTTAGACATCTTCCCGATCGGTTTGCAAATAATCTGATTACACAAAAACAAACAAAAAAGTAACCAGTTAACCGGCAGCCGCGCGTCACTCTTACCCACACAAGGACTATGCCGGCCCACAGGGTTTTAAAGGAAGCATCATTTATATTTATCAAAAGGCGGAGTCTCACCAAAGCTCCGGACCAATCGACAGTCTGTCAGTCATCTGTAAAAGTTTTACAGCCCCACCTTAATCCATAACCAGTTGTGGGAATTGAAAAAACACTCGAAACAATTTTGGCAGATCACTCCTACATATACGCTGGAAAAATGTTGGTTTTCACGTGGTCATAAAACGGTGAAAAGTGCATAATCATGCAAATTTTCTTGACATTTATACTAATGGGAGGTGTCCGATTCATTGACTTTTTAACTGGGACAACAAATTATCAAACACACGCGGGTTAAAAAGTCAATTTTATTTGAGGAAGGATAATTAACTTAAAATGACGCAGCACTACAAGTCCCAGCATGCCACTCTCGAATTGGTTTTGATCGACGCAACGTTAATGGGAAACATGGGTTGATGGTACAGGATACCAAGGACTATTAATAGTGGCTTACCACCTCCCAAAGGTCATGATATTTGAAAGGCATGTCAAAGTGAATGTCAAGTGAAGAAACTTGCCACAGCTAGCCACAGACGACACATACTGGCCACTCGCTGTCAGAAGTGCAGCTAAGTACAGCCATAACTGCTGAAAGATATTTAAAAATGCAAGTGGCACCCAAATCATACTGCACATATGGGATGAAAATAAATGAACAGTAGGCAATAAATATATTCTGTAATTATATTCCCCTTTATTACAGCTGAAAAAAATAAGGGATAACAGAACCAATGTGTACGTGACATATTCATGTGTACTATATACATACAAAAGTTATCCATGGGGCAACAACTTAATGATAGGTATACTGAAAACACGGCAGGCAAGATTTCTGGTGCAGAGATCACAAAGAAATATGACCAACAAGCCGTGCTGGTGGTGAAGTCAGATTGGGGTGAGGGTCACATGACCAGTTACCAGAAAACTTGTAGAATAGCTTATTTCCATGTTGAAATGATTACCTTTTTTCATCTCCTAAATAAAAAAAACTGGGCAGACAGAAATTCTGTATGGCAACTGGTCAGTGGACCTAAGATCTGACCAGGACAGAAGGGCTGGCTTGATTTGTAGAAAACTAGTTTTATATTACCACAAAGAAATGAGAGAGAACTGGGAAAAGCACTCAGCTGACAGCCCAATTCAGAAACACACACATTAAATTCATACATCTCATCTTTACTTTGTTTCGACACCAGCTGACAAAGGACAGAAGCAAGGTGGGAAACAAATGTGAAACGGGGGAAATCGCTCGGTACGAAGTGAGAAACGTGCCTGTGCCACATGGGTGAGCCACGTTGCACAGCAGATATCCAGTTTGGGGTGGGGTGGGGGAGAGAAGACAAAAAAAAAAAAAACACCTGCATTCCCAGGCCGACTCCATTGCTACAGAGGGAAACGGAGATCAAAATAAATGCTTAACTTACATAAAATGCTAATGATTACACAATAAAAAAGGCCAATGGTTCAGGTTTTACAGAGGCAGAAACATCTCATCCAATTGTAAAAATAAAACTTTTCTTGACTGTCAAAAAAAATAAAAATAAAGACATTTACAAACTCAAGCCCTGCATATTTATATAAGCAAAAAGCACTTGACTAGGGCAGACAAAAATCTAGCTCTAGTTCTTCTGAGCTACGAAACCAAATCTTAAATGTTATCCAACAACCAAGAGATAAATGTACAGCCATTAAAAATATCAACACGGTAGGGTGTTTGTTTATAAAACCAAAGATGCAGTTATTTGTGCCAAAGCATGGCAGGACTACTCTTCTTCAGTCAGCACCCAGACTCATATGGAGAGAGCAGCAGAGGCCTCCATTCAAGGCATGCAGCAGAATTACTCACTGTGCACAGAATCATCATTATTTCACATCTATTCACTCAAGCCAAATAAATAAAGGCTTAAGAGACCCCATTCACAAAGCTCCCTACATTGGGGGATTCTTAAATTAATTTGCCTCAACTCTAAACGGCCTGGCTAATGGCACGCATTAAAAATAACCTCGTTTTCTTTTCTGGTTCTCCGTTCTTTATTTCTCCACGACGCAGGAAAAACATGAACCCGATCCGCTTTAAGAAAGAATGACAAAGAAAAGCCTTCAATGTGCTGAAAAACAGCAAGTCCGATTCCAATGATGGCCCGCTGCAGACACTGCCTGGATGCTTCGTGCACCAAGAGCAAACTCATGAGGTTCTCACCTGGCCCTTTCCCCAAATCCAACACCAATGATCAAACTCCTGGATGAAGGCTTTTCTTCCCCCTCCCCTAATTTGAGCGCAAGGCCAGCATTCACGAGTCACAGCAAAGATCGTCTATTGCAATCAAGATGGTCAGCTCCCGCATTCCTCGCATGCTCTGCGTCCACGTGTAGGACGGGGATCTCAAACTGAAATGTTAGAGGGCCGCAGTGCCCGCTGGTTTTCCATGCATTTCAGCACTTAGGCGCTTAAATTTACATCATTGAATGACTAAGGTATACAAATCTTGTTTTCTAGGCCTGTTAGCAAACGAATGAATGGAAAAAGCCAAAAAGGTGGGGTTTCCATTTTAAGGAGGATGTGTTCGGTAACGTCAGTTCCAATGCTGCACTGGTTTAAGAATATACATTAAGCTTGCCCAGTGGAAAAAGAGAACCCACCACATCGACACCGGTGTTTTTCATGGTTCGAAACCATTCATAGGAAGCATAAAATGGCAACGTTTCAGATTCAAATGCAGAGTCAGAACCTGCAACGTTAATACAGACCTCACCATTAAATCGGCACAAAGTATCTGTGGTTATAGCTCAACCTTTTTCTTTTTTTGTTTGTTTGTTTACCCCTCAAGGGCCTCACTAATTATTCTAAATTGGAAACGTCCAAACAGACCAACCACAGCTTGAACTCCTGTTCTCCCCACACCCGTTTCAACAAAGTCATAAACATTTCTACATAAACTGATTAAAAACGGCTTGGTTTAATCACAGAAATGACAAGAAAAGCAAATAAGCAATTTGCTCAGGGAACAAACCACTGTACTGCAAGGCTTGAAGCTCTACACTCACTCATTTCAAAAGTGAACACACGCACGCAGAGTCTCTGATTTAAGAAAACCAGGTTATTTATTAAATTGCAGGGAGACCAGAGGAAATGGAGAGAAACAAAAAAAGATATCCACACTAACTGAAATCGACAGACCCCATCATCCTGTATTTGATCTGGGCGATCTGTGAAAATATAAAGTTTTAAACTCAAATTTGTTCAAATGAAACCCTGCACTACAGAGAACACTCCTCATTCTCAGGATATTCACTCAACAGCACTGTATGATGGGGGAAAAAAAGTTTTATCCCAGCAATAATGCCTAACCTTTTAAAACAGTCAATAAGTTAAGCAAAATGTATTCATTCAGTCACATTTATTTATTTTCTTGTTGTCAGAGCAGTTTTCTAAACTACCTACCTCTATAACAAAAGGGCTTATAGATTATGACAATCTAGACACAACAAGGGGGTATGTGTGTGGTGGTGGGGGGGTTGGTAAAGGATTTGTGGGCAGTAGGGTTACTAGGAAACTGTGTAAAAGTAGAAGGTCGTTGGTTCAGACCTCATTCAAGGATTTACCCGATATGAACAGCATTAGATAAACACCCAGGCCGCACAACTGGATAGCAGATTTTAGTTTTTTCTCGTTTTAAAAGCACGTCATAGATGTCCCCCTGAATAACGACGTCTGCTAAGCAAATACAGAACACTATTTAAAAAAAAAAAAAAAAAAAAAACGGAAACAAAACGGAGCTAAAGAGCTTACAGGTACTTTTTTTCTTTCCTTCTCTTTTAAAAATGAAGACCTTGGCATTGTGTAGATCAACAGCTGAACCCAAACAGCTTGTTCCGTTTCAAAGGTGGTCTCCTGTAAGGCAGTCCCAAGGGGTGTGTGTGTGTGTGTGTGTGCGAGCGCCTGCGTGTGTGTGTGTGTGTGTGTGGGTTCAGGGGTATGGGTGCTGCCGTGGCTGTAAGCCTAATATGACCGGGTGGTTGGATGGGTCAAAAGGGGTTTAATTCTGTGGGGGTGGTGGGGGCGGGGCCGGGGGCATCCCGAAGGGGGGCATGCCCGGAACCCCCATGCCCATCATGGTGACAAAGTTAGTGGGGTCCATGGGCGGAGGCGGGGGCGGGGGGGCGTACATCATGCCCGCTGACCCGGGCGGCGGGGGCGGAGGCGGGGGCGGTGCGCCGGGGGGCAGGGGCGGCTGGACCCCCGGGGGAGGGGGCACCATGGATGGGGTGCCCATGGGAGGCGGGGGCTGGGCGGAGCCTCCGGCGGCAGACTGCTGCTGCTGCCAGGGGGGCAGGTTCCCCGAGCCGGGGCTGGAGGTGGTGATGGTATCTGCAGGAGGGAGAGGAACCATGGTTACCCGCGTCATCTACGCATTCTGCTGCTGCAAAACACAAGCTCTGCAAGGCAGTCTAAGCCAGTCATACCAGCCCTGTTCCTGGAGATCTACCAGCCTGTAGGTTTTCACTCCGACCCTAACAAAGCACACCCAAGCGGCCAAAACCAGACTTCGTTTTTGAAGCTCATTTCCTGGTGTTGTAGTTCCTGGTTGCTCACTAGCGCCACTACGGATGGCTCCAGTATAGGTGTTTTCATATCCGGTTTCCATGTAAGTCTACGGTACAAATGCGATCAAAATACAAAGTCAATAATTTTTTCTCACAAGAACAAATAGTCATAATATGTGTATTTTATTTGTCTTATGACTGTCCATGGGTCGATTTCATGATTTATTGCGTCATTTGGGCACAGTGCCAATATTTGTTCTGGACCAATGAGGTACAGCTTGCGTCACTTCCGGATTACTTCGGAGGACTATGCTACAGTAGGGGCTACAGTCTATGGTCACTGGGGTGGGCGGTGGCGCTTCTTGGCCTTGCCATTGCGGCTCCGGCTACGGTCCGCCTGTGCTAAGTCTGAAAATGCAGGCATCCCATTTCGTGGTGATTTCATTATGGCGTGTGCTATTTACAGCTGCACTAGACGACCATAAAATAATCCTCCTCTTAAGTTTTTCGGTAGCCGAGTCATTTTTACTATTTCCTTTAGCCTACTTAACCAAATAATTACTTGGCAGAAAGCGTAATCAGCTTGCTATATTTGGTAGTCCAGTAGTAGCCTGTGCTAAAACAGTTCGCAACTTCGGCTACCAAGCCGTTTGACTAGCTAGCTAACCTTAACCGGCAAACATTCAATCTGTCAAACGTGTTTGGCGGCTTGTCAGTCGTGTACATTCCGTAAATGTCTACCTGGGCCATGCTTCACGCATGTGACAAAGCTATTATAATCCCGATTTTGGGATAAACACTTTTTCAGTTTCACGAAGCGAATTAAGAGTATAAGAATAATAATAAGAATATACAACACACGATGAAATCACACACACAGAATTTAACGAAATTAACCATCTTGGCATTTAGAAAGGAACATGTTTTTAGCATTTAAGAGACCGACAAGCTAGGCATTTAAGACAGTGGTTCTCAGAATCGGTTCTGGGGGCTCCTTGCGTATATTGGCTTTTCTCCATTGGTTTTGATGATTTACAAGAAAAAAATAATAGCCTAATAATAATTAGAAATTCAACGTAGGCTACATTATTTTTGTCTTCATGCACCAGGTGGAAAACTTGCCGTACAAAGTGCGTTGTCATATTTACACGCCTGCAGATCAGTTATTAAAATACTTGGTAGATTTGTTAATCACAGCTGAGTGTTAATTTTTATTCGGTAGAAAGTGATTTGCGAACGATCGGTCAGCTAGCGTCACTCAGCAAGTGAACACCACAAACGGCGATGGAGTAGCTAGTAGTAGCAGGCTCATTAACTGACTGGCGAAAACCTACGACGATAACTTGCTCGGTTAACAGCAGATCTACCAGACAGTTATACGAAAATTTGCCTAGTCAAATCACCAGTAGCCTACACATCTCCGATTGATTGACCATCAGTGTAGTCAATGTTCTTCCCCTGTGGTTCATATTGCTAACGCGTGAGCTAACCACGGATAGCCTACCTAGCTCACTGGCAAGCTGATATGCTAGCTAAGCATATTCGTTTTGCTGAGAAACATAAATTGAAGATAACTGAACATAGCCTAATTGTATTTTTAATGTCATACATATAACGTGATTACATGACACAGTACAGTCACGGATGGAAATTAAACTCCGTAAACATCTCATAATATATTTTAAACCATAACGGCAGACAGTCAGCTAGCCTCGTTCAGGTTGAGGGGCTTTTCCGCACCGGAATGTCAATCAAATTGTAAAAATCACAAGACCGCTTAACTCTATGGTTTTGGCTCCAAATCGAGAAAATGGCCGCGCCCGCCATTGAGCTTCAAAACGTGTTTTAGAGACCCACGGAGAGTCAGTGGGTGACGTCACAGTAGCTTTGTCCATATTTTTTACAGTCTCTGAGCACACCTCATTCAACAGCTAGAGACCTTGTAGAGACCCGCTCTGCAGCAGCAGGGCGTCTTGTAACCCCTCCCAAAGGGATCACAGAGCTTCTCCACCCTAGCTCCCCAGTGGTGGAACGAACTCCCCGTCCCTCTCCGAACCTCCCCCTCACTATCCATCTTCCGCCGTGGCCTGAAGACTCATCTCTTCAGACTATACCTAGAATAACCACCACCATGCTGTGTATATATATATATATACACATATTAAAAAAAAAAAAAAAAAAAAAAACCCCTTTTTTCCTTGTCACTTGTTACATGTTGCCCCATCCCTGCACTTCTTGGTAAATTGTATTTGTCCTAATACTCTAGCTTAATCTTCTGCCTAGTTTGGCTTTGCAGATGTTAGACCAGGATAGTGTTCATTGTTCTCAGCTAGAAATAGCTGTACAAAATAAGTAATTGTACCTTACTGAACCCGTGTCCAGCAGTTGTCTACGATCATGAAAATGCACTTCTTGTACGTCGCTTTGGATAAAAGCGTCTGCCAAATGAATGTAATGTAATATAATATGCCAATTAGTAGAGTAGCTGCACCAAATTAGGGTTGAACTGAAAACCAACAGGATGGTTGCACTCCAGGAACAGGATTGGTTCCCACTGATCTAAGCTTGAAATCTCACAACAACAAATTGAGAAACAAGGATAAAGAGACACAGTGAGGTAGAGAGAGAGACCGATAGCATTAGCATGCAAGTGGCACGCTCAATTTAAGCGTCTAATGTACACATCATCGGCTAAAGCAGGGAGACAAATACAATAGACACAGGTGTGTGCTTAAAATTGCTTTTTTAAACCAGATACAACCCCCAAAAAATTGAAGAAAATGTGGAGTATACTACTCACTCTGTTGCCAGGGCAACGGGGCACTCGTTCCCATGCTGCTGGCAGGGGGAGGTGGGGGTGCCTGCTGTTGCCATGGAGGCAGGGGAGCAGATGGAGGAGGGGGCGGCTGGCCGTTGGGGGGCGGCGGCGGTGGCGGCATCAGGCCCATAGGGGGCAGCAGACCTGGAGGAAGGGAGGGGAGGGGAGGAGAGGGAGAGGATTACCCAAAGAACACAGCTTCAGGAGCCAATCAGGGAACGTGTGACCGCTTCATATGAAAAAACAAACGTTAGTGCTCACACAGCCGAACCTCAGCCCCTCCTTAACTAAAGACCTGTCCGTTTCACCCGCTTGCCACACAGCACTGACGCCACTGCACAGCCACAGTCCCACAGCCCGCAGTTCCGCTCACCCATGGGCGGGGGTCCGTGGGGCCCGGGGCCCTGGTTCATCGGGGGAGGGGGCGGCTGCATCCACGGGGGAGGGGGCCCGTTGTGGCTGGGGGGCATGGGGTGCCCCCCCATGCTGGGCACGGGCGGCGGGAAGCTGTGATGGCCGCCGTGACTGCCGTGGCCGCCGTGGCCTCCGTGGCCTCCGTGGCCGCCGTGGCCGCCATGGCCGCCGTGGCCGCCATGGCCACTGTGCATGCTGGGATAATGCCTGCTCTCAGAGGGGCCGGACGACATCCAGGGCGGGCGGTTCTGTGGAGGGGGGAGGAGAGAGATTCGTCAGGACCCCGTTACAGCCCCGCCCCGTTTGTCCCCAACGTTGGGGGCTCCCAAAACGGGGGCCTGGTTCCCCCCCCCCCCAACAAAATCATAAAAACCATCCTGTTATGGATGTTTTTCTTATATTTCCATATTTCCAAAACATGTCTGGGTTATGCTACCTTCGGCAACACGGAGTAGCTATTAAACATATGTGCTGTTCCAAACGGCTACGTCCTGCAAGTTCAACCAGAACAGAATGAAGTGATAATTCAGTCTGCAGTTCAGCCTATAGTGTGCTGAATAAAGACAAACAGGTCCTTTCTTCCTTCAGTGAGGCAGCCATTTTAGAGGGCTGTGAGATGAGAGTTTGGTCAGAGGGCGGGGGAGGGGGGCGGAGCCACTCACCGGTGGGCCGCTGCTGTTGGGCCCCGATCCGCGGCCGCTGGAGGGGTTGTGGGAGTGGCCCCCAGAGGAGGAGGGGACGGGGGCCTCGCCCAGCTCGGCCATGAGGGAGAGGTACTCCTTATCCATACGCGCACGGTCCTGAGCAGACTGAGGCTCCCCTGTCCGCGGGGTAAAGGTACTGGACACACACACACACACACACACGTTAGCCAGGGATCCCCACACTGACACACCGCACATTCACGGTCCTTTCAGTTCTCCACTCTCCCTAAAAATCTAGGGTCCACAAAAAACCATACACGTGTGTGGTGCTGCTGACCGTCAACAAGGCAGTATAAAAATGGCACAGAATCAGCATTTGCGTCCCTATTCAAACCACAGCAAGAGATAAAGAAAATATGTTCGCCAAAACACATTAAAAAAAGCATTAAGAAACACATGCTTTAAAAGAACTAAGTATTTTTATCAGAATAAAATTAAACTTTTTTATAAACACGTGCTTGGGTTTGTTTCTAAATCTGAAGACCGTACAATAATCACTTACCTGGTGAACTTGCAGTCAGAAGAAATGTGGCCAGCGCCCCCACACTTGGTGCAGACGGTGGTGTTGGTGATGCTGCGGGGTTCTGAACTCTGCCAGGGCCTCAGGATCCTAAAGCAGACAAACAACATCCGTTACCCATTCAAAGAGCTACAAACAGTAACATCCATTACCCATTCAAAGAGCTACAAACAGTAACATCCATTACCCATTCAAAGGGCCACAAACAGTAACATCCGTTACCCATTCAAAGAGCTACAAACAGTAACATCCGTTACCCATTCAAAGAGCTACAAACAGTAACATCCGTTACCCATTCAAAGAGCTACAAACGGTAACATCCGTTACCCATTCAAAGAGCTACAAACGGTAACATCCATTACCCATTCCAATGGCCACAAACAGTAACATCCGTTACCCATTCAAAGAGCTACAAACAGTAACATCCATTACCCATTCCAATGGCCACAAACAGTAACATCCGTTACCCATTCAAAGAGCTACAAACAGTAACATCCATTACCCATTCCAATGGCCACAAACAGTAACATCCGTTACCCATTCAAAGGGCTACAAACGGTAACATCCATTACCCATTCAAAGAGCTACAAACAGTAACATCCATTACCCATTAAGAGGGCCACAAACAGTAACATCCGTTACTCATTCAAAGGGCTACAAACGGTAACATCCATTACCCATTAAGAGGGCCACAAACAGTAACATCCGTTACCCATTCAAATGGCCACAAACAGTAACATCCGTTACCCATTCAAAGGGCTACAAACAGTAACATCCGTTACCCATTCAAAGAGCTACAAACAGTAACATCCATTACCCATTCAAAGGGCTACAAACAGTAACATCCATTACCCATTCAAAGGGCTACAAACAGTAACATCCATTACCCATTCAAAGGGCTACAAACAGTAACATCCATTACCCATTCAAAGGGCTACAAACAGTAACATCCATTACCCATTCAAAGGGCTACAAACAGTAACATCCATTACCCATTCAAATGGCTATAAACAGTAACATCCGTTACCCATTCAAAGGGCTACAAACAGTAACATCCGTTACCCATCCAAATGGCCACAAACAGTAACATCCATTACCCATCCAAATGGCCACAAACAGTAACATCCATTACCCATTCAAATGGCCACAAACAGTAACATCCATTACCCATTCAAATGGCCACAAACGGTAACATCCGTTACCCATTCAAAGGGCTACAAACGGTAACATCCGTTACCCATTCAAAGGGCTACAAACGGTAACATCCGTTACCCATTCAAAGGGCTACAAACGGTAACATCCGTTACCCATTCAAATGGCCACAAACAATAACATCCATTACCCATTCAAATGGCCACAAACGGTAACATCCGTTACCCATTCAAATGGCCACAAACAGTAACATCCGTTACCCATTCAAAGGGCTACAAACGGTAACATCCGTTACCCATTCAAAGGGCTACAAACGGTAACATCCGTTACCCATTCAAAGGGCTACAAACGGTAACATCCGTTACCCATTCAAATGGCCACAAACAATAACATCCATTACCCATTCAAATGGCCACAAACGGTAACATCCGTTACCCATTCAAATGGCCACAAACAGTAACATCCGTTACCCATTCCAATGGCCACAAATGGTAACATCCATTACCCATTCCAATGGCTACAAATGGTAACATCCATTACCCATTCAAAGGGCCACAAACAGCACCATCCATTACCCATTCAAATGGCCACAAACGGTAACATCCACTACCCATTCAAATGGCCACAAACGGTAACATCCATTACCCATTCAAATGGCCACAAACAGTAACATCCATTATCCATTCCAATGGCTACAAACGGTAACATCCATTACCCATTAAAATGGCCACAAACACCCATTACACTCTGAACCTAGTAACTTCAATTACCTCACCAACTTAATAGATTGTAATTTTGATTTGCCAATCAACTGGACACACACAGTAACTTATATTAGCCTTGAGCCTAACACATATGGAGCTGCACAGCTGAGTGTGGTTTAGTCAGGCAACCCTGGGAGGGGCACTGCAATCTCAGGCATGTGAATAATATGCAAAAGTGCAAGTTAATACTCAAAGAGCCTCTATGGAGCAGAAACAGAATGCAGTATAATTTAATGACGTTTACCATACACACAGACTGCTACACAACGAGACTGGTGGGGACAGGGACAGAGAAACGGGGCGGGTCTCCGGGAAGGGGCGAGGCTAAGGGGCGGTACCTGTTGTCGTCCTCACGCAGGGTGCCATTCAGCCTGGCCAGCTCCCTCAACTGCATCTTGCGCAGGTCGTTCTGGTCCTCCGGTGTCTCGATGCCCTGCTTCAGAATGTTCCGGATCTGCAAGAGAAAGGCATAGGGTCATCTACACATCCATCACATAGCCATACATCACAACATTTCCCGCAGGTGCACGTGCCGATTTAGTTAAGATTCTTGTTCTTCATTAGCAAGCAACTTAACGACAGTAATCCCACTGGCAATTAAATCAGTCATAGGCCAGGACTGTATACATCTCTGGCACTCCCTCGACTCGTCCCGTTAGCTCTTAATGACCGTCTGACAGCCGCTTGTTCAAACAGCTACTGGCACCGTTAAAAGAACAGCCATTCATTTTGTGAACAAGAGAGGCCGCTAGCGCTGGAGAAGCTCGTACGCCGATGCGACGTGCTTGCGAGTGAAAGCAGGCGATGGCGTGCGGACTCTGCACGGACGCGTTAAGCGGGCCGAGAGGGGGATGCAGCGGGGTTCAGGGAGGCTGACCTGCTCCACAGCCTTCTTGACGTTCTCCATGGTGTTGGCGGTGACCAGGGCGTGCAGGGGCTCGTCCTCGCCCGACAGCATCTGCCCGTCCTTCCGGCCCACCTTGCCCTCCTTCACCGAGCCCTTCCCGCGGATCATGATCTTCGCGCAGCACTCCTTCTCGATGTTCTTCAGGGTGTTGCCGCTGTGAGACACGAGGCTGGGCGTTAGGCTAACCCACACTACACACTGCTTTATCAGGTCCTTTCTACGCATTCCCTCTAGGTCATTGGCCTCATTCATATTTAGCGTTTATACATTTACTTCCCGTTTATTTCAAGAAAGATGCAGCACTGCACTAGTCCACTGCACTAGTCCACAGCGGTCTTCCTGTGCCCCGACCCGTCCCCGTCTCACTCACCGTGGTCCAATCAGCAAGCCCACAAAGTTGATCTCCGGGTACTCATCTTGAGGGATCATCACCTTGTCATTGACTCTGGTGGCTGGAGGCCTAGGGCAGACAGACTCAATTCAGATGCCAGGATCAATTAACCTGCAGTATGGAGCTCCAATCCTATACTGGCCCCCTAGAGAAATGATGGCAAACTGCAGAGTTCTCATCCATTAATAAAAAAATGGTTCAATCAAGACCTGAGGTAGCATGACTTGAAGACACCTACTTAAATTTACCTCCATCAACATCCCAAATTCATGGTGAAGTTATAAATGTTTCTATTAGACGCATTTGCATTGCGCACAAGTGGAAAGTGCACGTGAAGCGACAGAGCAGAATGGATGATCATTTTTGAATTATTTTTTCAGCTCAAATTACAAAACTAGCAGTATTACGGTAAACAACATTCTGCTGAAGTTGCCACCAAAAATAGAGTACTATGGAGGTGAAAAAAAAATAACCCTTACAGTACAAGTGGGGACAACCTGTGCCATGTCCATGCCCAATGTGACAGGACACCTCAATCTTAAAGATTTTTTTGGGGGAATCGATCAATTCCTAAAATTGATTAGCAGAGCTGGGGGCCAAACACAAAAACCCCACTAACACCCACTGCCAAAATGCAGCCGTATCCGAGCGAAAGCAGAGTGCGGGGCGGAAAGAGGGGGGGGCATACTTGTAATCGGCGGGGGGCTTGAACTCGGGGTTCAGCCGGACCATCTCGGTGATGAGGGCGTGCCGCTCCTCCTCCAGCTTCTTGCGGGTGCGGTACTCACGGGTGTTGAGCCGCTTCCCCTCGCTGTTGTAGATGGGTTCTGGGGAGGGGGACCTGGAGGGTGCGGGGAGGGGCGGGGGAGAGAAAGGCGACAGAGACTTTGACATCGACACTAAAAACAGCCCCAAACACTGAAAAACAACCGCACCTTACCTAACTAACTCTGCAACGTGACACGCATGTAAACACAAGCAGATGGATTACTCTCACTCCAAGGGTCAGACTGAATTCCTAGGGACTATTTCTTTTTCTTGTCAACAGGGAGGTGGAAGGAGGGGAAAAAAAAAAGAGGTACAACACAGCTAAGGGGGCAGGGGGTTATTGGATGGCCCTGTGGAAGGTGTCAAAAAATTTGTGGCAACAAATTGGCAAGGAAACTTTAAAATTCCCCCCTTTTCATAACTGGGGGAATAGTGCCACCTACTGGACGCTGCAGAACACAACTGTAGGGCCAACAGACTGCACCATAGGGGGGGTATCTTAAGTTAATGAGGTCAAAACGATCCCCGCTGCCAGGGCAAACTCTAAATGCTGGTGTCCGTGTCACGCCGTCCTTCCCACAGTCCTCCGTGACTCAGAAAAACGGGTCTGCGGCGGCTTCTCTTCGCACTACGCTTGACGAGCTGGGAGGGGCGGTGCTGAAACGCGTTATCGGCGGTTGGGGGGGGGGGGGGGTAAAGTTTGAGTTTACAGAGAAGACCCAAGTCAACATTTCACACTCCACTCCCCCTCCCCGCTCCCCTTCCCCATCACATCAACTCACATCCTGTCTACAGGATCTCATCAAACAAAGTGAGGTCACTCAGAAACCGTTAAAACTGAGGGCTGTGGAGCTCGGGGAAGTACTGCGGTGTCGGCAGGTTGTGGGGTTAAGTCCTTGAGATGCTGTCGGAACCTGAACACACCTGTAACCGTGCGTGAAAACGCCTTGAGCTTGAAAAAGGTTAGAGTTTGTATGGGGGAGGGGAGGGAGGGTTAGCGTTAAAGTCCTTTTGTTATGGTTACATCTCCCAAGCCTGTCATGCTCAAAAAGGGCTTTTTTCTCCATTGAAAGCCCTTGAAAACCATATGGCAGTAAGCACAAAGAAGGAAAACGACCACCTCCAACGATCACTGAAAAACCCACCAGTGAGCAGCTGATCTGTGCCAATCGTTTAGTTTGGTCTGTGGTTATGTGTTCAGGAACAGGAGAAAAATCAGTGCTCCTGAAAGAAGCCCTGGAGAGCACATTTTCAGCACAGCTGTAAAATCCCATTACAGCACTGTTAAGACTATATTGGGAGGAGGGAAAAAATATTGTGAATTCAGAGGACCTATAGCAGTAATGACCCTTGAATGACCCTTAACTGCTCTCCTGCCCAGGATTACAACTGTAGGCCTGCAATGGTGCACAGCTTGCTAAAGTGCGTGCAGTTTCGAGAGCAGTCTTCCGTGAAGCAAGACGTCTCTTCTCCAGTCCAAAACCTGCTTTAATTTCTTCCAACATGGAAACCTGGAATTCCATCATCTTTAGAGGGCTATACCTTTGACCCTTATGTTATGGAGACGCTGAAGGAAACATACTAACCAACAAACAAACAAACTCAGGAGTTTATAAGCAGTCAAGTTTCAAAGATAAAGTCCAGAATTTTAAATCGAGGGGGTGGGGGAAGGGGGTGTTGGAGGAAGAACAACTGCTGGCAAACTGACGCTTCTCTTAGCATTTAGATAAAACAAGTCAGGAAACTGTAACACTCAAAGGCATGCATTCTAAAGTTTCTCAAACATACATCACAATTTAGCTTTTTTTACTCCTAAAAATGAATAATGTCATTTCCTTGTTATCAGAAAGAATAACAAGTATAAGGAACAAACCATCAGGTAAGATTCAAGAGCTATGGTTATACAGTGGATTGCTTCATCACAACTAGGCTGACTCTAAAAATGTTATTATTTTTTTAATTAAAAAAATTAAAATAACCAAACTGTTTTCGTTTCATTATTAAATCTCGAAGGTGCTCTGCATGACTCCTGAAAAGACTTATAATTGATTATAATTTATTAAAATATGAACTTGAAAATGAATGCCTATCGGATACGTTTGGCTATGAGAAAACAGCACGACAGCTGAATTATATGCAAAAAATTTTGGTTATTTAAATTCAAAATTCCAACTGCAAAACACCTTCAAGCTTATTTACTCAAAATTAAATTAAAATGAAAATCTAAGAGTCTAAACACGTAATGTCCTCATGCTCAAACTGACAGCAAATGAGACCTATCAACATTTGTCTTAAAAGTCAAGGGGCGGGTAAATTGAAGGACACAAGAAAATTAAAATGAATCTGCATAATGTCTGATGGCGAGTTGTCCGACAAAATGAATCTGACAGCACCACACCATTATTCAAACTCCGGGGTAGGGACGCTCAAATCTGGGGCTCGGGGCCCGTAGTGCTGCTGGTTCTCATTCCTCCCCTCTGATCAGGACTGATTTAAACCAGGGACACCAGCTGAGTGCAACCTCTAGCCAATCATTGACATCATCATACTATGGACTATCAGGAAGAAGAGAAAACCAGAAGTACTACTGACCTTGAGGGCCAGATTAAAATATCTCGACAACATTTTCCCCACTCCCCTTATCTGGTGCTAAACACAGTGGTGCCTGGAACCTGAAAATCTCTCGTGTGCGTAAGCTTTTTTGGGTTTTTTTTTTTTCTTTTTACAAGGAGAAAGTAAAGAAAGTGTTACGGTTGTTGGGGTTAAGAGCTTTTTTCCAGACCTTTCCTCGGGGTTAACGGGGATTTCCAGGTCTCCTGTACGCAGCTTACGGCTCAGGTCTTCGATCTGCAGTTGGACTGGGAGAAACCAGGTTAGGAAAGAAAAACAAGGACGGGAAAAAGATAAGGTTACCGGCAAACAGAAAAAACAAAAAAATTAAAACAAAAGAAGCACTCACAACACTGAATGAAAGCACTTTTCAGATAACAACTGCAAAAAGTGTTATATGAATGCATCAGACAAAAAAAATGAAAGGCAGGTAAATTTTTTTAAAACATTCTGAATTTCTGCAATTGTATATTTTCCAAGGACGTAAAAGTCCTCCCCCTGAACCAGGAAGCATGGAATGAGCACACAGTCATGAAAAATTAATGCATTTACAGAGGCATTCAGTCCAACCTGCAAGGCTTCCTTAATCTTGCAGTACAGGCCAAAACAAGAGCAATAATTCTGCAAGGAACTACAATGCAATAATGCATTTATATATATATAGATATATATATATATTATTTATTTTTTTACCTTCCACAATAAAATTGATGGTGTGTAACACTGAAACTTACTTGCACTTGAGACTGAATGCTCTGCACTTGACTTTGAATATTTAAAGACAGGTAAAAAAAAGTCACAGATTAGAGTTCCACTATCGATGGAACAGTTTTGCTTAAAATGACTTCTCTAAACACACAGGGTTGCTTAATAGCAAGACATTTCAGTTTAGCGAGACAACAAGAATCTTTTTTTAGAAATGCATCCCTGCTAGAAGGTACCTTAGAACATCATATCGTTCACATAACCCACACACCTGCTGTACTTGCTGCACAAACATAATTCTAGTCGACTAACTTGTAAATCAAAGCTCTTCCCGTACGTCACTCCCCCAATCACACTGAGAACTGTAACCATAACTACAACCATAAAACAGGCTGAAATTTAACAGCAGCCCCCACGTGCGTCAGTCAAACCCCTGCCAGTGCTCTTGCTCTGATAACCTTTAGATTATTATTATTATTATTTTTTTTTTTTTTAATAACACTGGTTGATTGGACAGTTCAAGTCATCCCTTTATACAAAACCCACAGCGTTCTGCCCCATCAAGGCGATCACAATGGGACTGTCAGCCTGAACTTGAGTGACATGCACATTTATACTGGCCTGAAGTTATGGTTAGCCCTTCCCAGTGCGACAGGGGGATTTAATGGGGGGAAAAACCACCGTTACATCACATGCAGGCCTCTCACTATTCACACAAGCCGTTAGCACACAGAGCTTCCCGAATGGCGTGTGCCGGACGTGGGAATCGGAAGGACGCAGGGGGACAGGGGGGAGGTTCCCCGCTGCAGCCCCTGCACTGCGTTATCAAACTGACTTAAACAGCCAGTTTGGGCAGCTCCCGCGACTGAGGAGAGGGTGCCTGCGGTGCCCTTGCAGTACGTGAGTGCGCTGCAAAGGCTTGTGGGAAATGGTTTGTGGCAGGTTATCTCAGCAGCAAAACTCTGGACAGTTGGCTT
Source organism: Anguilla rostrata (assembly GCF_018555375.3). NCBI lineage: Eukaryota > Metazoa > Chordata > Actinopteri > Anguilliformes > Anguillidae > Anguilla > Anguilla rostrata. The sequence continues at coordinate 31,829,801 of NC_057941.1, read as the reverse complement.
CTGACTGTACCTGCTCGGACCGGCTTATTCCCGGTGCTTTTAAAACTGACCAATGAAAACAGGCAATGAATAGCAACACTCACCCCCCAACGTGAATAAAGGACAAAAGGGTCATAAAATTAGACATGTTAATGTCAAAGTATGACTGGCTCTTAACTGACCTGACTGAGCAATAACAAAAATGTCATTTAATCAATTTTCTTTTTTTAAATTTATTTTTTTTAAACTGGCCCGACGACCTCTGATTAGTAAATTTAAGTGAGGTTTTAAGTAGCCATTCCCTACTGTTAATTGCACTTCAAGCTGCTAAGGTGAAGCATTCACAGAACAGAGCTCTGCCCATAAATGACGCACCATGACTGGAGCTCGTGTTCCGCATGCTAAAATCTGCAGAAAATTCTGCCTGGTTCCTCTGCTCTATTCTCTCCTCAGTCTCTCCTCTCTAAAGTTTTCTAGTGGACAACAGGCTTTCGTTGACCTTGAAGCCCTGGCCCATGAAGTTCCCATTATTTCCCAAAGCCACTTACCCCTGGCGTTTTGCTAAGCTGATCGTATATTGGCTGTTGTTAAGGCAACCAATGACATGCCAGGACATATGGACAGACACTTTGCATGCAAATTGACAGGATGGAACACAAAAATAACACAACCCACGGTGTAATAACCAGCGACTGTATCTAAAACACGTCAGTCAACACATTCTTAAGAGTCCCCACTTTCCTTCAGTGGATTAGGCCAGAGGTCTGCTAGCCTTTGATGCCTCAACAGCCTATCCTAGTGTACACAGTGCAAAATATTCCTGATCTCCTTGCGGGGGGAAAACAATTTCACTCTCTTCATTGACAAATGAGTGTTACTTCAGGAGCAGAGACCTGAATTTCATCAGTAAGCATTTTATAATATTCAGTTATGCAGCATTTGCATCCAGGCGAATGGAATGCAGCAAAGACTGAATCTCCCCCTTTCCAACAAACAATTCAAACTGATTGTAACTGACTACACTAAAAACTTGGGTGGGGGCAAGGCTGGATATGTTAATAAGCTAACAAGCAAGTTTGGTGGGTTTTTTCTTTTTTCTTTTTGACGGGAAAGGGGATCCCACGGCCCACCACCCACACCTCTGCTCTCACCGATGAAATTCAGACCAAACGAGAGGTACCAGACCGCTCTTAAAACGAGCACCGTGTAACAAAATCAAGGTTAAGAGAGCACTTCCCAGACAGACACGCACACAAAGTAACTGAGGCGGGGCAGAAAGGGGGATAAGGGAAATAAAGATGAAAGAGATGGATGGGTTATCCTGGCGCTGTCTGTGAGGCGTGGAGGGCGGGGCCGGTTACCTATGTAGGCCCGCTCCTGTTCGCGGGTGAGGCCCGGCGGGATGATGGTGGGCATGCCGGGGATCACCGTCTTCTGGTCCGGCGTCTCGCTGCTCCAGCGGCTCCTCTTCCGAGCCTTCTTCTGCGCAGAATCTACCGGCGGGAGATCATTCCTTGTTTAATATTTTAATAATATCCTTATTTGCAACCTAGATCTTGGCCAATTCATTAGTTAGCGACCAGGTTAATGCAGCACACTGCCCAGTACACACGAAATCCAGGCTTTCATATTGAAGCAGTGAGGACTAAAATTCTTTGAATCAGTGTGGATAGCAACAGTGGGCCCTAGATAGCCTAGCTAGCCGACTACTGAAGTTGCTGTAACACTGCCACGTTGCCTAGTAAGGACGTATGACAAATTTGGATCATTCAGCCTGGTTACCTGCTAGCTGGATACAATAAGATGTAAGCTGCAAGTGTATATAGAGAGGGTCGGGAACTGTGCAACCCATGTCTCTGGCACAACAGCACCCTCTACAGTTCAGGCTGTGTAATAAGTCTACTATTTGCATGTTCAAAATCATCTTCTGCTGCTTATAGCGACGCATATCAATGCACACACTAAAAATGGCACACCACAGGATTGGACAGTACTGAAAATAATAGCATGGGAAATGTAATATACCTCCACGGAGGTCTATAGCATATTGGCGCAATCCTGTCTGTGACAACACAGGTTCTCGATTTTACATCTGCTGCAAACCACGGGGCATTTTTTCCTCCCTTTCTTGTTCCAAGTGGTCAGAGCAAGCTGTGTATTGACACACTTCACCATAACCGCAATCCAAACAGAAATGCACCTTTTAAAAAATACAGAGCCATTGCGGTAAACACGCACTTCTCCTGTTCAATATGCACTTGCAAAAAGAATTTCTTCCTGGAGCTGAATGAGACAGACAGGACACAAGCTGGCTGGGCTCAAAGACAATATAACCAATAAAATCAATTCATTCATTTAGCAGAAAAGTCCACTGTCATCTGCCAAGGTTGCGCAAGGGGCAAAGCTGGTTAACAGCTCGATTCTCACACCCCTACTTCAACTTGTTTTCATCCATATACAATTCAGTATGGGTAAAAAATAATCTCCAAAGGGGGTAAAAATGTGAAAATTGTTTTTTTGGGTGTCGAAATGAGGCTGAAGGGAGTAGGGACTTATGGGATAACTCTTTGGTCAATGTGTGAGTATATACACACAGCAGTTAAATGGACCGTGGGAACTGTTTACATTGCAATGACAGGCTGTTGATAAAAAACCAAGTTCCCGTGCCACAGTTGTTGCTCATGTGGTGGGTTCTCAAATCAAACTTCGCCTTACCTGCTTTGGCAGTAAGATATTTATAATGTCAGCTCAGACAATAATCCACACGCATACAGTAGACAGACATCAACGTCTTTCTTTTTTGTGGAGGGCCTGTGGAAGAGCACCCATATCTGTATTGGCCACAATAGCTTCAAATGAAGTTACAGGCGTTGACCAGGTACCAAGATGATGGCCAATATGACAACAAAACAGACGTGGCCCAGATATGCAACACTGAAGCACTGTGGATGCTGTAAATTAAACGAAAGGGTCGTGTTCAAAACGTAGCCTAATCAGTCACTTTGCCTTTTTTAAGCTTTTTTCACCAGCCAAACTTATTAGGGTGGCAGTGTAGCATAATGGGTAAGGATATGGTCTTGTAACCTAAAGGTCATGGGTTTGATTCCTGAGCAAAACCCTGCAGTTGTACCCTTGAGTAAGGTACTAAACCTGCATTACTTCAGTATATATCCAACTGTATAAATGGATGCAATGTAAATGCTGTGTGTAAAAAACAAAAACAAAAGTTGTGTAAGTCGCTCTGGATAAGAGCGTCTGCTAAATGCCTGTAATGTAATAAGCAAAGCACAGACGCTGTAGCTCTCTAGACTCCTGCGTTTTTCAATAAACTAAGCCAGTTGAAATATTTTGTTAGGCTAAACAAAATGAGCTCTATTTTTAGACAATTGCTTGAAAAAGCATGCATAAATTATGCTACGAGAGGATAGAATATTGTAATATAGATTTTATGTTTGTACCCATCTATCCATACCTCGTACTTAATACTAAGATGTTCGAAAAATTATCCAAGTTAAAATTATCCTAAATAATTTTTATTTACGCGCATGCGCACATAAAACATTTAGCTGGACAGCCACATGTATTCACACGAATGGTTAACACTGGTCACTACTCCCTACGCAAATAAATATGCAACTTAGCCTCGATTACTCGCTGTTAAAAGTTAAGCTAGTGATAGAAAACTATCTGGCGTTAGTGTAAGCTAAAGGAAAATGGTTAGATCGCTCAAAACTTGAGCCCCCATCGCAGAGCTAAACATGCACGCCAGAAACGAGAACAGCAATTAACTGCAACTACCTTAACGCTCAACTCACGGACGCCGATGGAAGAAACCTAACTTGCTATTAGCTAACTGACAAGATTCACGCAAAAGATTAATTTACACATTGAACGTAGACGACCTGCATTTCAAGTATAGCTAAAGCGTAATCGTTTCATGAAGAGCGAATGGACAGCTTGCTAACATAGATTTAGCTAGCAAGGATTCAACCAACAAATTCTCGCAATAGGCCCATCTGGTCAGCTAGCTAGCCCACCTATATTGCGTAGCTAGCACGCGATTTAGCCTACCTCCACCTGACGGTGATTGCATCCCGCCCTGTTGCGGCTGCTGTGGCTGAACAAAAGCAGCCGTCGAAGCGAACTGGTGTGATGGTGCGGCGAAAGAAGTCGGCGGTGGCGGCTGGAAGTTGGGCGGTGGAAAAGGTACCGGAAGGCCGGGGGAAGCCATTAACCCAGCACCAGGCCCGGCTTCGAAACCTCGTTTGGCGCCGATACTCGGGTGCAGCTTCCCCAGAGGGGTCGCATTAGCTCCCGTTGCCATTTCAAAAGGAAATGTTTTATTTCGTAACCAAGTTATAAGTTTTAAAATTTGTCTAGTTGCAGTTATTAAACTCTATCGCTTCTAACGAAAAGATGATGAACGACAGCACTTCTTCCCACAGTTAGCGAAGTTAGTGTGGCGTCTACGAGTCACACAAAGAAGGACCGCCTACTACACTGCGTCGTTCTATTGGTCGAATCACACGTCGATCAAACATTTAAACGTTTTTATAGGATGCATCGAAACGCCCTCGACCTACGTATGTTCCTTTTTACTTGAAGACGATTGGACTCGAAGATTGTTTATCAGCGGCAAAAAGATGTCGGCCTCAATGAAGCCATTTTTTTTTACAATCGCTGAGCCAAGGCCAGAAAATATAACCGGAACTTCTTCGCCGAATCAGGAAGCAGTGCCTCGTTTCAAACAAAACTGCCATTTATCTGCTTTTGCCAAAAACTTTCTTGGCGCATGTATGTCAGACAAATGCAGTTGTTTGATTTTAAGAAGTGCACCGCATTTGTGACGGTACCGTTCCACTAAATCGCCAACAAAAGTCACCTTCAGAGCACATCTTTTGTGGATTGACGGCGGCCATTACAGTTCAACAGGAAGTGGTATTTCAGTGACTTCAACTATTTGTTAATCCCAATGAACTGTATCCTATTTCAGAGCACGACCATACAATCTGCCTTGGTAGCATAGCGACTGTTGGTTAAAAACACAGATGGTCAGAATTCCAGGATATACTAGAATCTTATATCACAACGAAGAAACCATTTTAATTGTTGTTTGTCCATTTTTAGTCTTGCCTCCCAGTGAAACGCACCTATTATCAATATCATTGACCTCAAATGATCTATTATGGTTAAAGAACAGACCTTGTGCCTTTGTAGATGTGATTGCCATTGCTGTTGTTTATCAAGGAGCTTCAACTGAACTGCTTCTGCAAAATACCCACCTGTACACAATTACAAAAACTGTTTAATATTGGGAATAGGGAGTATACCACCATAATGTTTGGGACAAAGATGTATTTTTTTTTTCTTCTTCTTGATTTGGTTCTGTACTGTACAAAATTTTAGATTAGTAACAGTTAAATCAAAAATCATCGTTTTACCAAACTGAAACATTTTTGTACTTAGTTCCCCCCACCCATTTCAGGCCACTGTCGCAAATCTGGGGCTATATGTATTAGCCCCTTTTCCACCGTAGGGCCGAACGGTTCTGAGCACGGAGAGGAACGGTTCCAATGGTGTTTCCACCTGGAAACAGTTTGGCGCGGAACACTTACAAACCATGTCCAGCACGACATTTTCGGCACGGTTAGACAACCGTGCTCAGTGCAGCAGAACCGTTCTGGTGGGTGGGCTTAATGACGTAGGTATTCACTTGGTTTCACATTACGTCAGTTTTGTGACGCCACATACGGTCTCTTCACGTCCTCTTCCGTAAGCTAGGTCGGTAGAGAAGCTAATATAAATAAAAATGCCACTCAAAAATTGTATTCCGTCATAGCAACAAGATAAACCCGACAACAGTAGCCCTAAGATATGCCAATACAGCAGTGAAAACGCTGCTCACTGAGTAACGAAATAAACGAGACGTTTAAAAAAATGATACCATGTCATTCTACAGTCAGTATCTGGGACTAAATATTGAATAAATAGCTACATAACCTTACCATTGGTTTTATGCGTAAATATGTCCCTTTTGAGACTGTGTGGTCATATATTGTCTTGGACAATCCGTTTGTGAAATATACGCGCGTTTGTGATGCCTGGGTACCTTCGTTTACGGCGTTGTCCCCCTTTTTTAGTACAGTCTGGCTTGATTGACAATTCATTTATTCAGTAGGTGAGTAAGCTTTCTAACAATGTATAACATGTCTAATTTTTCTTTTGGAATAGCGTTTTATAGGTCAGCGTAACCTAAATTTTTTTTTATCGTCGCATTCACTTACATATTCACTCTGTGGTATCGTAGCAGTAAAAGACGCTGCACTTAACGAAACGTTAACGATTTTTCGTAATTTCTTGGAAAATACTATTATTATTGAGGACTTCTGGGCATAGCCAAGCTATATATTTGCTGATAGACATATCTGACATTGTTTTCTGGAGCAAAACAGAAGCGGGTTGAACTATATTGTTGATTTACTACTGAACACAGATAAAATTTCATCATTGCTATGTAAGTATTACTACTCAGAATATTTTGGTTATACACGTTATAGGTTAGTGGTATTATATAGCCTAATGTGGATATTTTACACTGTAATGTAAGCATTAGTTAGTAGGCTAGTGTAATAGTTTTTGTGATACATGCAACAGTGATGGTCAGTGGAAGATACGCTAAAAAGAAAAACCAAAAACAGACCAAAATACACAGAATCCTCGTCCGTATAGTCAGCCAACGAAACATAACATAACAAAAATGAAACAGAATGGGAAGCGACGACAACTGGCGTATATTTACATATATGTACACAACGGGACGCCGTCACTGATCCACTGTGTCACTTGCTGTGGTCACTAGTTTTTCTCAGATGCTTCCTAGTCCTGGTTTTAGCAGCCCGACAGATGGAAACAGAAACGGTAACCGTTCCCACGAGTCATGGGCAGCGCGGAACGGTATGGAGCGGCCCTGGTAACGGTTCAGCCCTATGGTGGAAAAGCGCCTGTTTTCTCTTCAGCATATGAAACACAAGTTAAATTGGATTCAGATCAGTCAGTGACTTGGCCGGTAAAGAATTTTCCTGTTTTTGGCTTTGAAAAACTATTATGTTCCTTCAGTAGTATGTTTGGGATCAGAGCGTTGCTGTAGGATGAAGTTCCATCCAATGAGTTTGGAGGCATTTACTTGAACTTGAGCAGATATGCTTCTGTACACTCCGGAATTCATTCTGCTATTGCTATCAGCAGTTACATCATCAGCGAAGTAGTATACAACTTGTATACTCAATAGTAGGCAAGTAAGCCAGTTCACTTCAGACACAGCCCAAGTGTTGTTCTTTTATATATATTTGTGGTCCTGGCCTTGGCAGTCCAAGGGTACTATTCTCTAAAGCAGGGGTGCACAACTCTAGTCCCGGAGGGCTGGTGTTTGTGCTGGTTTTTGTTCCAACCAATTACCTTAGGTTTAGTTTTCTGACACCTCTATAAAGTACGCTAGTTCACTTCTGTACTTCAGCACAGTAAAATCTTAAGGATACATTTCCAGTCTGTGGCTGCAACTGGTGCTTATACGAATGTCGGATCAAGATATGATTGAGCTAATTAAATAATTAAGAGCGGAAGTTGGCATGATATCATGAAACGGAGCGGCCCTTGTTGTGCACCCCAGCTATAAAGGATCAGGCACAGCACAATTCTGTTCACCTCCAGTTTGAATGTGGGAAAGTAGCAGGCCTAGTTAAGTATGATGGTAATTAATGAATCCACCTAGCAGTTACTAAATTAAAAATGGTAAAGTAGTAGTCAGCAGTTTACCAACAACGTTACACACACATAACCTAAGTTAAAAATACAACACTGTGGTTGATTTCAATGTTATAACATGACAAGGTAGCCTTAAATCATAACTCACAGGAATCAGTTTTTCTTCTGTGACTGCAGCGAGGCACCCCTGAAAATTTTAATATTCCTCATTTACTTAATTACCAAATGAGCAGCTGCTGCAGTAACAGATGCACAAAGAGAAAACTAATAAAGATATCCAATTATTATTTTTCACTTAAAATGTAATTAACATAGTAACATGCACTTATCATAAAAACAACTTTATCAAAGCATCATGTTATGCTGATTTGCACTTATATACATGGAATAGTAATTGTGTACCAATAAATTAAATTGAGCAGCGTATTCAGGATTTGCTGACTAGCCAAGTGGCACGTATGGTGTGCAATTCTGCATGTCATATGACCAAAGTTTTCAGAACAAGCCCACTGACTGACCCATCCATTTTCAATTATGGATTGAAAAAATTAAGGGAAATAATTTATTAGAAGTAAAACATTATGACCATGTAGGAATCACACACAAACAATTTTACTCCAGTCAAGATTCTGGATACATAAAACGCAAGTCATTATTTTATTCAAATCCACTGTAGTGTTACAAGACAGATTTATACAAAGACTTTCAAAGCATACTACTGCATTTGCCTGTCACAGTCTCAATGCAAGGGGAAAAATATGTATTTTGGCTTACTATAAAATGGGGAAATAACATGATTTTGGGTAAAATATTTTTAAAAATCACAGTTTCATAAATTTGAAACTCTAAACAAAAAAAAATCATTTAAAACATGATATTTGGGGCATTTCCAAAGTTTTCACAACCTAATATGATTGTTAATTGTCGTAATGCAATGTATTTTTGGACAGAACAATCTTGGGGGGAAAAAACTAAACTCAATAGCTGTATCCATGATTAACTGACAGAAACTGAATGTGTGCTTTTTTCAGCCAAACTGGAATAAACAAGACCAGGTTAAAACCTAGTATAATGCTGGACCTAACACGTGATCCGGCCGACCAATGGTGCCACTTCATAACTCGGCCGACCAACGGTGTAACTTCATCACTCACTCGGTCACAGACATTCGCGTTTGTAGGGCTGGCCCCGCTGTTGCGGTCCAGCCAAAAATTAAGAACAAACTACAGAGCACCTCAAAGCCTGCACAAGGTCCGTCTTGGGTGGGTTAAGCTAAGGCACGCGTGTCAGAATCCAGTCCTGAAGAGCAGTAGTGTCTGCTGATTTTCAGCATTTCAGCACCAGTGATTAATCCAAGTCACTGATTGGCTAATGAGTCCACACATGACTCTCAAGTCACTGATTGGCTAATGAGTCCACACATGGCTCTCAAGTCACTGATTGGCTAATGAGTCCAGACACGGCTCTCAAGGCGTTGACTGGCTGATGATGGAAACCGCAAAAACCTGCAGGCACTGTGGCCCCCCCAGGGCTAGAGATTGACACCCCCGTGTTCAATGACACCTGGTGGTCAGTGGAGGAAATGTCCCAATGCTGTAGTGCAGGAGCGAAGTCCTGCATGCTCCACCAAGGAGCAAGTATTCAAGTGCTGATACAGCAGATAGATTCTTTTAGTTTCTATTTTAGAACATTAATCTGATTCAACAGGCATCTCCTTTATGATGACTTCTGCTTTTCGCTTCCTTGTGCAACCCAGCTAGAAAAAAAATAAATGTTTAAAATGTTTGTAAAACACATTTATTAAAATACAATTTATCATGTGAACGCACGCACGCACACACACACACACACACACAATGTTAGTGTAGTGTATTTAGATTGATTGTTCAGAACATACACACCTTGTGGTAGTTGGTGCCTCCGGGGTGGTTGGGTGCATTGCGCAGGACTCCAGCGATCTCATACATGATGTCACTATCTCTGCAGTCTCCATTCGACGACTTGCGGACGGCCTCTAAAACACAAAGGATTCAGTCATAATGCCGCAGTCATTTCAATTAACCTTAGCAGTGTGACGTCCTATTATGCAAAAACACTCAAGAATCCTTATGCGCAGGTATACCATTTATACAGTGTACACACCATTTTGTAGCATAGTATTCAATTAGTGCAGCAGTGTAGTATAAATATAAGGGAACTGGGCCTGTAGCTTTTGAAGGTTAGATTCCCAGGCTGGGGAAATAGCCTGAACAAGGTGCTTAGCCTTATCTGCTTGAATTTTAGAAAAATTCAACTGTAAAATAAGGACCGGTTTCACAGCTGCAGAAATGTAGGCTGTGCAGTGTCACTCAGCTCAGTTAAATGTAAAATGCAAGCTGATATGATGTAAGCCGTATTACTATTATAATGAGAGTATACCAGCCTAATCCTCTTTGCTATCATATTGAAATGTAGGCTTATGGAAATGCGTAATAATCCAAGCTTCAACAAAGTAATCCCACGAGACGACAATACCATCAGAGCGAGTTTAAAATGAAAGATGAATTGAATATGCGTAATCCAGCGTTCGCAGGGTTTATTCAGACAAGCTGAAAGTGCTCGCTTAAGAAGAGTGGACCAATCAGAGTGTTGGAGTACTCACTCAAGATGACGTCGCATAAGAGGCGGTCTTTGAAGGCGAGCTTCCCCTTCTGGCCCCGCGCGCTGAACTGGCTCATAAGGCCGTTGGTCATCAGGGCTCTCATGAGGGCTCGGCAGATCTTTCCCACGTTCTCTCCTCCCTCCATGGTCGACAGCACCTGCACCTGCGTTCCAGGATATGGAGAGACAGATCCTGAGCTCCTGATCCCAACAAAAAAAATGTTCTTATCAGTTTTACAATGAAACCCACGTACATTAAAATGTGATTTTTTTGTAAAAATACATCGGGCATTGTAACTCTGAGAAAAACGCAGGCTGGTTTCTTTAGTCTGGTCTGCATGGAGTCAAAGGCTACAGGAGTTTTAATGTCTGCTACATCAAGGCTGCACCAGTGCAATCTGCTGTCAAAGCAGAAAAGCGTTTTCATTACAGATCTGTCAATGGTAATTCAATAGAAACGAAAGGTGTTGAGCATCAACCACAGGGTAGCTGGTCACATGCAATGGGTATCCAGTATAACACTGAGATGATTTTTATCATCTAAGAGGAATTCTGTGGTAGTATGGTGAGATCCAGGGTAAAAAATGTGGTGTCAATTAACTGCTTTTCAATCAACAAGAGGCTTCACGTCATTCTGAGACAATATTCAGAAACCGCAGGCTCTGCGCTCAATTCCAGTATCCGATTCTTGATACTGGAAAGCCTTACATATCGTGAGATATTGAAATGAACAATTTGCACTCAACGGGATCAAAACAAATACGCGAAAACACAAAAGTACAGAACCTACCATTCGTTCCCAAGTGGTATTCAAAGGCAGACCAAATACCAGGATACTTCTTATTTAATTATGCAGTCTGTTTGGGGGAAAATATATTTAAGTCAACTTGAGAAGAAACTAAGATGGCCTTACCCAGTGAAATGGTACCATCTCGTTATCTCAGTGCCTTTGGCCTCATATGGCTGCTCTCACCTATCGTAACGGCTGTTGCTTGGCTTACATGTCTTTTGCCCAAGGTGGAGTTTTCAGAGAGCCTTTTCCCCACTGGGAAAATTTTCACCGGCTCTTGGTTTTACTTTTCGAAAATTCAAATAGAGATTAAATATGCGGCATGACAATGGTGAGCGCTGAACAGCAATGCCAAAGGATCCCATCCCTGTTCCAGTTGGCCTAGAGTCAAACTGCCTCGCTTACTACCACTGTCATCACCCATGGCTTTCCCTCTCATAATCATTTAAACGTCTCAGCGAAGACACACCGTGTAACCATGGAGACTGGTGAAGAGCACTGCCAGGTTCCAATTCCCATATCTTTAAGCCTGGAGTCAAACTGCCTGATGATGTCACCTGAACTTAGACAGCATAGAAACATTATTCTCAGTCCTAGGTAATGTTTTACATATATTTTGAAATGGCTCATATTGAGTGACGTTAATGTATTTCTTTTATTGTGCACATTTTCCTGTAATGCCTTATAGAAGGGGGTTGCCAAACCTGTTCTTGCTGCTTTAAACCAGAAGACTGTGGGTTTTCTAGAAACTCTGAGTCACAGCATCTGTGTTAAAAATGGGGACCCCTACATTACTGTATCAGTGTCACTGTTATCAACTTTCACCCACACTGTAATCCACATATAACACAAGCACCAAATGCCTCCTCTCTAAACAAACCCTCCATTTTGTTTCCTCACCAGTCTCCTTTTGTGCTCCTCGACCTGCAGCATTTTCTCCAGCTCGATCAGCTCCTCCATGGACTCCAGCTTCCCGCCGTGGGGCAGGAACAGCTCCAGGCCGTCCAGGGCGTCGTCCTGCTGCGGCCGCTTCTGAGCCAGAAGCAGGGCTTTGATCTCCCTCACCGACTTCTCCAGGCTGCTCAGCTTCGACAAGACTGGAGGATAGGGGAGAAGCAAACAGCTCAGACGAGTGAAATTAAAAATGCATTTTGCGTAAACGTATCAGAACACGGTCAAATAAAGAGTAAAGAATCTGGCGCACATTTATCCTTGATGCCACACTTTCAGAGCTCAGTTGTGATAAAAAGCTGGAAAAGCTTCCAACTGTCGGTCAGACAGCAGGAAGAGACATGATTTTTCTGTTGGGATATCATTTCAGATCACTTTGCGCTGGAATCTTTAATTTGTCAGCTTCATCTTTTATGGAAGAATGTGGAGCACAAATCTATTGTGAAGCTAAAGACTAAACCCTCACTGCAGCTCTGTTTTTACGTGAGAGGCTGAAATTAAAGAATGGCCTATGCTTGCACAGGACCATTGAGGCGTATGTCATTACTAATCCTATCACCTGTGTGGCAGTATAACCAAGGCCAGTGAGCATTCGGCCAGGCTTCTGTGGAGGTTTCATTTCAGGCGAGCGTTTAAGCACAGCATCTTCAAACCGCAAAGCCTGTCGCAGAGAGCTGATCATCTCGGCTTCCACTGCAGGAAAGGTAGCAGTTGTATAACCCACCGATCGATCCGGAAATACTGGCGCGAATGTTCTCACACACCCTACACATGCAAAACACACTGCGGGATTATGCATACTGCAGAACCACAGGACTAAAACGCAAGGAACTGTGCCGCTGCAGAGAGACACCATGGATCAATAAAGCGAAGGCCTGCACATACTGGCCTTCTTAGATGGAAAATAAAGTGAAGGACAGAATTCCGGGTAACTATACCTTGAAGGTACACTGAACAAGTAGAGCTGGCCGTTTGTGAATGAACGGCGCTGTCTTTAGAGTCCAGAGAGCAGGAGCACTTGCAATTACAGCCTACGGAAGAAAACGCATGTTATGCAATGATAACATTTTTAAAAGGAGTCTGGTTTTTCCACACATAATTGAAATGAAGTCATTTGAACAGAGGCCCCTAACCTGTGTATTGTGAATCTGGAAGCCCATTTCGCAGCGGGGAATGATCCTGTGTCCCTAAATAAGAAAGCATATGCTTAATGCAGGTAACAACAGGAGTCTGTTCTTTTCAGGGACAATTTCAATTCAAGATGGGAATGGATCACTCAGATATACAAAAGTGCAGGGATTTTTTTCATAAAAGAAAAGTTAATTAGCCTGTCTGATATAAACAATCCCTCAAACAGTATTTGGGGAATCCTATTTTGGCAACAGTCCCAGGTATATGACACCAACTTACAGAGCTTAGTGTGTCCTTCACATCATTGGATTCCAGAGGTCTGCAAATTGCTACAGCCTATCCAGAACATTCATTTGGTCTTCTCATAAACGTCCAGTGCTTTCTCCAGCCCGTTATCTTGCAGGAAACTGGTCTTCTCAGAACGCTGGTTTTTAAGTCAGCAACATTCTGGTGCACACCCAACACCACCTCTCCCTCAGCTCTGGCCAGAGCACGAGGCCCAAATGGCGAACGGCAAAACGGACCCGCCTCCACGGTTTACTGAGAGGACAGCCCCTCACCTCTTCAGCCCAAACGTGCTGCTGAAAAAGCCCAATTCTGGTTCCACTGCGCAGGATACACGCCATGACACGATAAATACGAGCCTGTCTGTCTCTCTCCCCCACCCACCCCTTTTCCAATCGCGATACTGCCAAAGTCACCAAATTGACACCGTATCTGAAAGGCGCTGACCGTTCCCAAGGACTGGGGCTCTCCCGGCTCTATTTCCGTTTGGGAGAGGGGGCGTAAATAATATTCTGCTGTGACGTTGCATGAAAAAATGAAAAGAATGCAAGAATGCAAGAACTTTGGGCAGTACGGAAAAGAAATTAAAGTTTAAAAAATGTCCATTAAATCTTATGAAGTCAACATTTCATTACATTACATTACAGGCATTTAGCAGACGCTCTTATCCAGAGCGACGTACACAACTTTTTACATTGTATTCATTTATACAGCTGGATATATACTGAAGCAATTTCGGTTAAGTACCTTGCTCAAGGGTACAACGGCAGTGCCCTACCCAGGAATCGAACCTGCGACCTTTCGGTTACAAGCCCAGTTCCTTACCCACTGTGCTACACTCTGTCCGTATTTCCCCCCCTCTAACCATCCACCTGGGCAACATTAAGCCACACGCGCCTGACAATTAAGCAGTTTGGAACTGATTCCTGGGAATTCAGTCCTTGCATGTTGAGGACAATGGCAAAGTGACAATCTTTCATGTGTCACTGTCTGAATGTGCTTGTGGTAGACAAGAAAAAAGTGCCCCCATCTCTGGTTAGTAGCATGCTCTCCAGGACCCTCCAGTTTACCTTAAGATGAATTCTGAACGGCTAAATATGCTTAAAAAACCTTCAACTGAAGATGAGGAATATGACTAATGTACATAATTAAGCAAGTGCTCCTGGACCATCACCATTAATAAATGTGTTGGTCATATGATATAGTACAAGACTTTGATCTCCGCACCATCCAGCTCATTTTCCCAAAAGAACCTGCTATATGTGTCACCAGCAGTTCATCTGAGATTTAATCCAGGCACTTGCCAATAAATACAGGTTTAACAGGCAATGGACTAAAAGGCACCGTGTACTAGCAAAAACCAGGGTTCCCACTCCACTTAGCTACATTAAGGCCAGTTCCTACACTTTATGGATAAATCTGAGGATTTGTATTGCAGCAATAGTCTAATTACTGGGCAGCTTATTAGTTGCAGGGATATGGTTTACTATCATTTGAGCTAGCCAGTGTGTTATACTTAATGTTGTCAATATCAGCAAAATGATATTGGCAGGAAAAGACAGATGATTAACTGATAAAGGTATTTTTTCCTCACTGTTAAAAGTAAACATATTTTTTGTTTTGCGCTACTTTGTAAAGCAAGCAGGATGTGATCTCCTTTCAAGGATAAAAATATTTTCAAGCACCTTATGAACCCTGGGGGGAGAGAAAGCACTTGCAGCGAGACAGAGCACACGGATTCAGCTTCATTTTTAGTGAGTTTTATTGAGAAAGGGTAATGTTCACAGAAACACTGCTCAAAGTTTAGCCTCCATGTCCTTGCGACTAAAGAAAAAGATCTTTAAAAAAAAAAAAACACGACAACCCGTCCCACTGTGGAGGCAGTTTAACCTGAATGCACACTCCTGCGAGGTGACAAAGCACACAGACAGCTCCGCCCCTCCCGCCCCACCACCAGCCCCTGCCCACTCCACCTCCAACTTCTGCTGCGAAACAAGGTTGCATCAGGTTCCTGACTGAATGTAAAAGACCACATTCAAACTGCCCACAGTCGCCGCGGTTACCCACTCTAAACAAACTAAGGGAGAAGTTCTTAAGCACATATTCATTTCGCCCGAGCTGCGAAACAGCCGAGGTCAGGTGTTCAAAACACAAACATTTAGTGATAAAAGGCGGCCGATCTTCGAAACCAACGAGCTTCTAATAGCGATACTTTAAGATTGGGTAAACTACCATGCCAGACAGCTCAACTACCGTGTGTCTGTACGTTTGAAACTTGGCCTAATCAGAAGGGGGGGGAGGGACAGACAAAGCAATAGTGAGCATGCACACGTACAGCTATTTAAAATACAGAAGAGGCACACCACTGAGATTTTGGTAATATGGTGCAGACCGGTACACAGCGGGCATCAGGGGCCAATTTCCGCTCCGAGGGGTTTCAATCCGAACGCGATGACACCGTGTCCCGGTTCCCACGCTGCCTGCGTACCGGAATCACTGCTCAGCTGATAAACATCCCCCATATGTCCCCGTTCAACTTTGCCGAGGGCTCGTGCAGTTTATTACAATGCCAACCGTGGCGGTGCCCGCAGAACGTCCAGATGTGAATGCAGAAACTGGTGTTGCCGCCATTTTGTTACGGGCATAAACAGTATGGCTGTGGTCGCCATTTTGTTATGGGCATAAACAGTATGGCTGTGGCCGCCATTTTGTTATGGGCATAAACAGTATGGTGGTCTTCTATAAGCAGTGGTAATGTCCACTCGGCTGAAATTGGGGGGAAGTGTCTTACCAGCAAGTTCTTTGCCACTTGTTTGCTGTTCATTTGCCACCAATTAGGTGGATACACGCCTGTCAGATCCCCTCACTAACTGAAAGAAGCAGCACGCTATTAAAATGGAATTTATGGCAAAGGATTTTTTCCTACAACTGTGTGACCAAAGGCTCGAGAGCCCTTGCCCTGTCGACACCTATTTTACTCCACGACCCGTTTTTCTTCATGCAGAGAACCATACCTTGTATGCAAGAAACACAAACATTTTCATCACAATTTGGCTCAACGCTTAAAGAGTAAAGAGCTGGAATTACAGAAAACGTGCTGCTTCCAAAGTGTATCGGCTTTTCACCGCAATGGGTGGATTCTACAGCCATCCAACTTCTTATTTTGGAAGCGGAAGCTTCCAGAATCTTGCTCAGTCTCACACACACGCGCACACACACACAGGTTGAGCATTCCCACCACAAAATGAATCGGTAGATAGCACTAAAATGCAGTGAAATAATTCCCTCAGTGTATGCAATTCTTCTGAAAGGAGATACAGAATACACACGTTAGTGATAGAATGAGCAGACTACAGAAACTGCAAAGCTCACACCGACGTCTACTTCTGCAGCGATACTTAAAATAACAGCTGTGCATTTCTGTGTAAAAGGTTTCAAGACAGCAAGAATCGCTACACTCGTTTAAAAAGAAAAAAAAATTATATCTATGCAATAGTTCTGCATCACAGGAGGAAAAATTTGGTACAAGAAAGAGACAAAAACTGAAAATAAAATTGGTAGAAGGAACGAGAGTCCACCGCAATACCACCGTCCCCACGATCGCGGCACAGGCGGAAACGCGGTGCGAGCCGAACCGAGCGACCGTGACCGAACGCGCGTCTGTCGAAGGTGCGTCACGGCGCGGACACCTGCAGGGAGAGAGACCAGACCACCGTTAAAACCGCTGGCAGTTTCCATGGCGACCATCTCGGGGCGGGGGGAGAGCCTCGCGCACGGCTTTCCGCCGATGTCGGCAGGCCTGCGGACGCTCGCTACAGCTGCTCAACACACACCACACTTCTGATGCAGAATCTATTACCCCATACTTACACCGAGACGGTTTCACAGCAACGTAACTCTGAAACATCGGGAAAGGACAGCCAAGAACTCCCGATTTACCCGAGTCTCTGTTCACCCCAAAACACCACTACTTATGCTTCCAATTACCCGTCACAATCTACCTGCTTTCTGCACCACTCCTGTATTTTACAAATATCTTAAATAGTCTGCTATGCGCTACATACTAACCCTTTAAGATAAAAAATACAGGATTAGTATGTTCTTAACTGAACAGTCCAATGCTGATGTAACAATCACTACTGGTCACTGTAACTGAAAGCATTCCGAAAAGCCTAATCTTAAAAAGGTTAATTAGTCAGGCTCATCATCATGACAATATTCAACCATCAATACAATTACTGTCAATTAAGAAGTACTTTGGATGAGGATCTGAGAGGTAAATGTGTCACCAACTAGATTTGGCAAGCAAGTGAATATGGCCTTCGCCCTGTCCATAGCCAAGCCAGCTCTCACCTGGTGGTGCCGGGGTTAAAACGCGTACCGCGCCCGATCGGCGTAGGGGTCCCTGGCCCGCATCCCGTCGAACGCCGCGCCCCGGGACATGGAGGTGGGCGAGAGGCGCGAGCGGTCAAACGCGTAGCCCTGTGCCGCGGACGGCCCGCGCCGGACGGGGCTCCGGTCTCGGGTGTAGTACGAGGAGACGGCCGGGGCCGGCGTGGGGAGGGCCCGCCGATCGTAGGGGTCGAGGGCGGCCCCGGCGGGCGCGAGCGTAGGGGGAGGGGCTAGGGCGGCCGCGCGCTGCTGCTCCTCGTAGAAGCCGGCGCCGTACGGGCGCGCCCGGTACTTCTCGTAGAAGTCCACCACGCTGTACGGGTCCCGCTCCTCGAAGCCGGCGCGCCGCGGCGGGTAGGCCGGGGCCGCCGCGAAGCCCGCGCCGCCGGATCCGTACGCCGCCTCGCCGCCGTACACCCGGGCCGCGCTAGTGTCGCCTCCCGCACCGTAGGCCGCCGGCGCCCGGTACGCCATGGCGCCGTCGTAACCGGCCACCCTGCCGTACCCGGGTCCGCCGCCGAAGCCGGGCCCCCTGGCGAACGCGGGCGCGGGGCCGTGGCTCCCGGCGAAGCCCAGGTCTCCGCCCAGCCCCCGGGGGAAACCGCGGCCGCGACCGCCGCCGAACCTGGACGGGCCGAAGCCGTTGGCCCCCGCGTCGAATGAGCCGTTCTGGTCCATCGGGCACTCTTTGGACCAGTGGCCGTCCTGCCCGCACCGATAACACCCCGTCCTGTCGCCCATCCCCGGAGCGGTACGCAGGCGGCTAGTGGAAAGCTTCACGCTCATCAGCTTGCCTTGGGGAAGAGAGAAAGACGCAAAGACAACTTTGGTACCTCCTGCGCTGCCGGGAACATCAGCTGAGTGAGCAGGAGACCCCTTCTGCAAACATGAAGAATGGTGAAGCCCTCCACAACAGACCAATCCCACGCCAGTTACTATCTATTCAAATTGATAGCTCCACCCCTTAGCCAAATTCCACAATCTCTGCAACGTGTCATCAGGGTTTAAGGCATATCTCTACAACAAAACAACTACCAGCCTGTGTGTGAAAGGCGGGCTGCGAAACAAATGAAGCTTTGTAAGTGGACTATATCTTTCATTACCGATCTCACCCATCGTTTCCAGTAGTTTGCTTCTCGCTCTGTGACGCCACGCTGGAATTTAACGATTGCTCTCGCACCAGTGCGCATTTAACAAGACTAAGATCGGAATAGGCCTCCTGGCCGACACTGAATGCCCTCCATTTTCAGCCTCACCAAAAAGTTTCATCTGAACACTCCCACTTCGTCTCATTCCTCCATTTCCACACTAGTTCAAGAGCCCGTTTAAAAGGCTGGCACTACAACGAGTCATGAACTACGACTTATTTCTCAGAACAAGGCGTTAAAACAAACCGTAGGTTTTCTGAATTTGGGTTATTTTGTACATCTCTTAAAAGCTACGTAAATGAACCGAAACCAAAAGTATTGAACAATCTTGACCGCTTTGATGTTACTTAAGGATCGGAATGTCCGAAAAGTGGCCCACATCAAATAAGTACGATCCAAATAGCACGGTTTCAAAGTCACGATTCAAAATGGAGACCTTCACCGTCACTGCAGTGCCTGTTCAACAGCCGTACACACCGGTCAGAAGCCTAGGGACTTGACTCAGCAGGCAAAAAGGTACCACGGAGGAGAAACAGATGGAGGGAATCTATGCAGCCGAGTTCTTCTACGTTTTCTGAAGTGAATCTATGGGACCTGCTGTTCTCATGCACCGCTTATGCAACCAAACTACCAGGAGGATTGCTAGGATTGTCAGCTGCACACTATCCTTGTCCAGACTGGAATCACACACCCTGCCATGGCCTGTGCGCGCACACGAAAAAAAAGCAGCTACATTCGGTCATGGACATCAACGCAGGCCTAACAATAAAACAGGTTTGAGCCCCATTTCCATCCAGTTTAATGCCCCCCCACCCCCACCTCCCTCGCCTGGGGTGTCACCTTGAAAGGCGGTGTTGTCCAGCCCGTTGATGGCCTCCATGGCGTCCTCCACACGTTCCATGTGCACGAAGGCGTAGTCCTTGACGATGTCGCACTCCACCACGGGGCCGTACTCCTCGAACTTGGCGCGCAGCTCCTGGTTGGTGCAGCTGTTGCTGATGTTGCCCACGTGCAGCTTGGTGGAGTTCTTGGTCTTGCCGCGGCTCATCTCCACGTTGATGGTCTGCCCGTTGAGCTGGTGGTGGTGGAGGCGGCGGATGGCCTCGTCCGCCTCCGCCTTGTCGTCCATGTGCACGAAGCCGTACTTCTTCAGCACGTCGCACTCGGAGATGGTGCCATACTGGGAGAAGAGTGCCCGGAGCTGCTCGGCCGTAGTGTCCTCGGACAGGTTACCCACGAAAATCTTCACCATTGTGCTACTCTGAACGCCAAGAGAGACAGACAGACATAAATATGCGCCAGGAAAACGTTAGCCAGTCCGTGTTTATTAGTGGCAGAGATATAAACACGAGGCAAACATGTAGAATGATCATTCAAAGAGTCATCCGCATTACTAGGCAAAATAGGAATTTTCTAGTCCCTCTAGTGTATTGATTTGGGCTGCATTAGCCGACATACTGTGGTGGTCACGGAAAGGGAAATTGGGAGACCACCCTATGCCTGAGAATGAAACTTTAGTTACGCGTTGGAAGCTGCAAAAGCTGGAGACAACCAGTTCAAATTCGTCACGCGGACTAAACACCCTAACAGCGAAGGAACAGAAAAAGTTTTGGTCTCACAGTAATGTTACCATGTCCTTTATCTCCACTTTGCCGCCCCACCCCCCACTCACAGTCAAACCAGATACCAAAAATGCGGCCCAAAGCGCTTAACGAATGACAACAAAAACATTTCAATTTAAATGCGAAAATGATCTCAATTTCTATGAATACAGGGAAAACTATCGAAATGCAATATAAAAACGTTGCATAGTCAAAATATGCTAAAGTAACTGACGAAACAGTAACGTTGCATTGAACAAAAAAGGAAGGCCTTCGAAGCACGCGCACAAGGGGAAACGTGCAAAATAAAACAAAACAAGCATTAATACAATTGTAAACCATGGCAGACATCACCGACCAACAAGGCAGTTGGTGGCCAAGTTACCAAAGTTTAGCTAGGAACAACAGAATTGTACATAAAAATTATTTAGCGAGTATCTATAATGAAGTAGTTCAGCCGCGAAATCGAACGTTGGCTTCTGCTCATTGTTCAGCAGGAAAGACAAATGTGCTTTGCTGGTATTTAGCGGAATGCTTACCGCATTTTCGGACAATATATACACGCGCTTGTATATTACGCCTATTCATTTAGAACCAATATTTGCAATCTAGAACATTAAAACGAATAAAACACTTTCATACCTTTTCGCTGTAGCAACTTCCACCCGCTGTGTTACGAAATGGCGTCACAAAGTGATATCATCCAACTGTTAGGAGGTGTGGCTTGAACGGATAAGCGATTGGAGGAAGCTCAACATTTCTAAAATGTAATTGGTTATAATTGTTGTCATTCAAATTTCAAGCGTAATTATTGGCGTGCTGCTTTTGTCCGTGACCACCATGCGCAGCCTCGACTTTGATTGGTCCAAATGCCCCATGTGATACATTCGAGGCAATAAGGGATCATTCTGCAGTTCACGCGAAATGAAAATGTTAATGTTTCGTTTTAAGCCTTTTTTGTCGATTGACTATGTACTAAGCAGTAGTTGCAAGCGCGGAGGATATTTAATACAGGGTGTTGTAGCTGTAGCTTTTGTAGCTTTTTTTTTTTTTTTTAACGATGTGTTAAAAATAGCTGTTTCACATTTCTGTTAAAGCCCTCTTTTCTAAAGTGCCGCCTTTGTGGGAGGAAGACAGCTCTGAATAGTTCGTATACAGCAAGATTCAGAACGACTGGTTCTGGACAGGTGGACTCAACAGGTTTCTGGTTTTCTACCAGTTGTGCTCTACGGCACCTCGAGGGACCAAAGATAAAAGAATCCGTTGCCAATAAACTGAATAGCATTTATTGTATAACTTAAACACAAAAAAGCAACAAACAAAAAAAACAAAAAGGTGATTACGAGAAAAGAAAGTTAATTATGTTAATTTAAAAAATGTATGTATAATAAAATCACATGTCGTTATCAAAGAAGTTCTAGAGCAAACATACGA
The DNA here is from genome assembly GCF_018555375.3 of Anguilla rostrata. Classification (NCBI taxonomy): domain Eukaryota; kingdom Metazoa; phylum Chordata; class Actinopteri; order Anguilliformes; family Anguillidae; genus Anguilla; species Anguilla rostrata. The sequence continues at coordinate 31,807,689 of NC_057941.1, read as the reverse complement.
TAATGGCTAAAATAACTGACTTGACGTAATTAAAACAAAAGCGTGGAACAGTCATGTAGACCGAACCAAAGCAGTTTGCACCGAAATGGTGTTTGTTACTTTACAATTTTCTTCATTGATCAGATACTGTTTTCGAGAGCGGCTTTCAGTGTAACGTTTACCAATAATACTACTTCCTATTAGAACAGCCATGTCAAATACGTGCCCTAGATGGCACCGCTGTCTAGGTTTTTGTGGTTCCCTTCAATCAACAGCCAATTTAGGCCTCACATCCAGAAAAAATAACAATAAGCCAAAGCTACATTGTATTACTTAAAGTCAAAGGGGGAAAATATATATTCAAACTTAACTCTTATGTTGTCTTCATATTTTGCAGGCACCCTGTGTGCATATAATCAAAATGACCTCTTGTTTGACCTGTGATAAAGCCTCTTCATTGAATTTTAAACCCTGAAACAATTTTTCCCGTAGAAACAACCTGTCATTCATCAATAAATCAGTGAATAATTGGCTGCTGACTTCAAAGTCCAGTGACACCATATTTCTTCAGTCTGCACAACTTCTTTTTACTACAGAACACACAACATAATTGATTTTAGTTTGCTGTAATAGATATGTAGCACTTGATTTCTGATTTCATACCAACAGGGTTAAAGAACACTAAGAGGATCTTTGTATGCAGATAGTATGCCTTTTGTAAAAATATAAAAAGGGCAATGTTTAACTTTGTATAATGTCAGGGTCATTCCAGGAAGGGTCATCAAATTGCATGCTGAAAAAATAATAACTTTTATTAGTGCTGTTGAAATCATTTTTGACTCGGAGAACACCAGGAGGCTTCAACACATGCTTTCAACAACTTTAATTGATCAAGAGTTCGGTTGTTAGAAAAATCAGCAGGCAGTTCAAGTAAAGCCCACTGTTTTGCAATTAAGTCTTGTAGTACAACAATTAGCTTCCCATAGAGGGCGCTATTTGAAGCATTTTAATTATAAAAACAAATTGTATGTCTTGTCACATTTTGTCTGTCTATTCACCCTGTATAAAACAATGTATTTGTTGCTAGACAAACAAGCATTTTGAGACACTGAACAGCACTTCATGTCAGGAGAGATGGTATAATGTGTTGTGACATACATTTAGGCTACATTTTTGTGAACAAAATGGCTGCATGATAGAATACATATAGGCAGGGGTGCACAACTATGGTTCTGGAGTGCTGGATTGTGTGATGGTATTTCTTCCAGCAGTAACTGTAGTTCTAGTTTTCTGACGACTCTACAAACTACCCTGGTTTACTCTTGTACTTGACCACAGAAAAAAATCTTTAGGATGCACTTGCTCTTGGGACCTTTGGTGCCAAATCTGTATTGTTTCAGTATACAAGAAAAATGGAAATTGATTAAGTATGGTGTTCTCTTGGCAACTAAATGATGTCATTTGAAATAAGAAATAATTATTCTGCACAGCTTTTTGTGCCATAAAGTTTTTTTGTTTGTTTGTTTGTTTGTTTTAAATAACACATAGGAAGAAAGTATTTTCTTGGACATATTTAGTTTCATATTGCATAAAATAGCTTTCCATGCTACACACACCATTTTGAGCTTATGAATGGGAAATTGCATATCTTACATTTGCTTAACAGACTTAAAAATATATTTTTTCACAGTGCATTCATGCACTGAAGCTGGATATTTACTGAAGTCAAACATAGTTCAATACATGACATTTAAACACAGGCAATAGATTACGTAACGGATTGTTCAAATAAAATACATTGCTGAGAGATCAAGGAATGCATGATCCGTTGTCAATAAACTGAATAGCATTTATTGTATAACTTAAACACAAAAAATCAACAAAAAAGGCGATTACCAGAAAAGAAAGTTAATTATGTTCATTTAAAAATGTATGTATAATTAAATCACATGTCGTTATTAAAGAAGTTCAAGAGCAAACATACGATAATGGCTAAAATAACTGACTTGACGTAACTGAAACAAAAGCGAGGAACAGTCATGTAGATTTGCGTGACGAACACGAGACAACAACAAGGGACACATTGTACTGAAGATGATGAGGCGGAGTAGTGGAGAGAACAGAGACTGTTGAGAGAATCAACACGGGTGCAAGCCTGTAAGCACGTGCTTCCTGAAACTGAACTCCTCTGCCCGCTCACCTATAACTCAAAGGCTATGCCTGAAGTTCTTTTGTGCAAACACTGAGATTAGCACGTTTCTTTAAATACACATGCACATACATCAAATGAACTGTAACCAAGTAAACTTTTTTTATTTTTTATTCTTTACATTACATAGCTATTATTAAGAATGAATTAGCCTCAGTAATGAGAAATGTGACTGATGTACTATCGCAACGGCAGGATTGAGAAAGCGCGGTTTAAGACTGAAAGACACTAGAGGCAAATGACAGGGGAAGTGGGACAGCTTTAACATTGCTCAACAGACACAAAAAAAAAAAAAAAAAAAAAAAAGACGCATCTGAACCCGTGAATTTACTATTGCCCTGTGAACAAGCTGGAGTCGCTGAACAGTGGAATTATCTTCCGGAGCTGATCAAGGCTGACGGAAGGCAGACACATTTGTCTTTTGCAACCAGGGACGTCTGACTGAATATCCCAGCATCCTCAATGAATACTCCACGGATTAGTCCATAATAGTTTAAAATTCAGTTTCATCGTTTTGAACCTGGGATGGTACTTATACTTTGAGGTAAGTCATTCTGTGATATTTGTAAGTGCATCGTGAATACGCAGCTACCCTGCTTATTATTATTATTATTATTATTATTATTATTATGCGTGTTGTTAAACTTTCCCCGCAATTTAACTTTAAATGAACATTGTGTGTAACCAAAGTGGTTTATGTTAACGTTCTAATAAAACACAAGTCATTTTCGAGAAAAGTAAAGGCCATTTAAAATAATGTAATTACGTTTTTACGCAAGAAGATGACTAGCGTGTGAGCTTGGACAATTTGTTTACCTTAATAAAGTTTGTTGGTAGATTACATGATGGCAACAACTATGTGCGCTAACACTTTAACTGATTGTGCGTAAACGGGATGCGTTCACAAGTGAGTGTATGGCGCGCAGGTGTTTTGATAAATAATTTAGTTTTCACTGAAGGAAAATAACAAAACGGTCCCTGTATGCAAATAGAGGGAGTTTCTGGGAGTTGCCCAAACAGCTTTTGAGCGATCACCAGGTCATATGTGGGTGCTTCAGCGAACTCGAAATGAAAACGGAGCAAACACCAATTAACACATGTAAATTATACGTTTTTCTTTGTTGAACATTTCAAGAAAATCTGACACATTTTGCGTCCAAATTCAACAGAATATCCCTATTGTAAAGATCAATGAAAAGGCAATGAAAGGCACACGCCACAGTGAGTCTAGAGAGGGGGATCACTGAAAATACAAAAAATGAGTGAAATAACCGCTTATTATGCAAATAGTGTCACTGACCTACAGTGCTGCGAGAAAGAAGTTGCACCATTGCGGATTTCCTCTATTATTGAATATTTGTCACATTGAATGGTCTTAGATCTTTAGACAAAATGTAATATGTAATACAGTGGGAAACTGAGTAAACACAAAATATTCATTTATTTATTTTTGCCCAAAAGACCAATTGGTGACCCAGTTTTAGCACTGTTACCAGGAAGCACAAGTTATCCAGGAAAAATTTCAGTTCAGCCTCCTGTACAGCCAACATATCTACTCATAGTTACACATTTTTATATTTATACTTTTTTTAGCACATAAATTGTAAAGAGCAGTAGTTCACATCAGGGCCAGTTATATCAGAAGAGCAACTTGAGTCATACCAATGATAAAAACAAAGGATTGGGTGGGGTCCACAAACTGCATCAGACAGGAAGTTTACAGTTACTCCCAAAAGTTGAAAATAAGTTAAATATGCCACTGCTTTTCAATCACTTTCTTTCTTTCTCTATGTTTTTGATTCCACAAATAATGGATAGTAATGAATAATGAATTAATTGGAATGGTTTCTTATTGTGCTACTTGGAAGGCAGAGCTTTTATCCAAGTGGCAGCCCACCAATGTTTACATCAACATCAAACCATGTGTATGTGGAGACAGTTATTAACTTGAGTTGTTTTTAATTTATTTTTAAAACACATTTGTCAATGCCATACATGTGGATGTGAATACACAGTTATTAGGCCTAACTGGAGTGTTGTAAGAGCATATTAGCATTATTTGTAATCTGTGTCTACAGAATTTATTTGGAGCTCTTTATGATGACCTGGAAGTAGATAGACACTAGATCAGGGATGCACAACTCTGGTCCTGGAGGGCCAATCTGCATGCTGGTTTTTGTTCCAACCGATTACCATAGATAGTTTTCTGACTGCTCTATAAACTACGCCACTTCACTCCTGTACTTGGGCACAGTAAAATCTCTAGGATACACTTGCAGCCTGCAGCTGTAGCTGGTGCTTACACACATCAGATCAAGATATGATTGGGCTAATTAAATAAATGTTGGCAAATGTTGGCACAAAATCCTGAAATGGATTGGCCCTTGTTGTGCACCCCTGCACTAGATCATCCCCACATGGGAGAGGGTGGAGGGTGAGGGGGTCAAAAAGCACCATATTTAAAAAGAGCTTTTATACCTCACATGCATTTCCAATATAAATGTTTTCAGAATATAAACGTGTAACTGATTAGATGAAAGCGTTCCAGTCATTCATACCTTGGAATAGTTCACTTGAGGTTTCTGTGCAAGAATGTCACAATGCAGAGTGAATGGATAATAAAGATTTTAACCATTCAATCTTACCAGCATCTTTGAACTGCTTTGGGAAGATTTTATTTCCCTGAATATGTAAGAATGCTTACAATTTCCCTCACCATCTTCATTCATTATTTATCATTTTCTGAGGGGACTCATTTTCTGGTAATATTTGCCCTTTGTGAAACTCTTTGTTATTGGCACAACTGAAAACAACAGGAAACAACAACTTAAAATAATTTGCACTCATATCTTCTTGTTGGGCGTGGCAAGGTGCAATTGCAGGCCTGATAGAAAAGTAGTCCCCAACTCATAGTGGTAAGCTTAATAGCAATATTTCTTCCACAGGCTTTGAGTCACAGAGGCAGAAATTTAATGTTAAATAAAAGATGCAGTGGAGCGAGCAACTGAGATTCAGTTCACTGGACTGGCAAAGCTAGTTGTGGGCTCTGGAATGGCTCTGCTCATTAAAAGCAATGTCTATGGATGTAGCCTTGGTCATATGCTCTAGGCATGGCTGGTCTGAGTCTGGGCAATGCCCACAGTGATATGGCATCAAGTCAGCCTGTTTTCCTTTGGTTACCCCTTTGCTCCTCCCATTGATGTGCCAGGCAACTCTAAGGGCTCCAGGAGTGCAGAGTGTTCAAAAAGCTGAGCATGGCAACATGTTTCAGGGAGCATAGTGGGAGCTGGGAGGTGAAGTTTTAAGGCTGTAGTTTTATAGTGTGACACACCCGCAGTCTTGTGCTTTGCAGTGCTCCTGGTCTGTTTGGCACAGTCGTGTCTTCCGAGGTTAAGTTGGGGTGGAAGAAATGGTTGAAAAAATGTGGGGACATTATGTGATATAAATACTATATTCTTAGATGTTGTCTTGAAGGGAAGGTTAACATTCAGGTTTTTAAAAAATATATTAATTCAGTTTTGATTGTATGTGTTCGACTGGCTCAGATTTCTTTGTGTGCAATGAAGAATATTTTACATATCCAGAGTTTCTGACAAAGGCAGGCACAGGGCCTTCATGGTCTGCCTGGAAACATGCAACCAAACCTAACATCTCTGTCCAAGCTTCCTTAGTATTACTTGACACTATATTTTCTTACTTTACCTCTGAGGAAAAAAGAAAAAAAATGACACGAGTTCAGTTGTGAGTGGGATTAACAAGCATATCTTACGTGTTGTGGTACATAGATATGTGCAGTGCCGCAAAAGCACAGCACTTCTTACTGAGTATGCAGACAAACCAGCACCCCCATTGGCCTTGACGCCCACTGTTGAGTCTGTCCACCCACCAGCAATGTGGAGAAAGGAGGGAGCGTCTTTCTTGCTGTTCTCTCCTCCCACGCGAGGGAAGGAGGAGGCTGGCAGTTGAAAGGAGAAAAAAAGAAGGTGGAAAAAAAAATGCTGGAATCTGATCTTGATGAAGAGCGCAGTTTCATTCCAGTAACAGACAGCGGCAAACAATGCATTCAATTTGCACTTTCCAGTCAAGAAGTGGCTAAAGATGAAAGCATTTCAGGGTGCTTCCCTGTTCAGTGAACTGGCGTTATATGTGCTGATTGCAATTCTGTGAACCCAACTCTAACATGTCGCCACAGGTTGACAAGTTAATTAGAGAGGAACTGGCAATCAGATGCTCTATTTTCAGATGGGCTACTAATGAGTACTGAACTAGTGACAGCAGTGGCAGAGTAAATGATGGTTTGGTGACAAGAGCCATTTAAAACACAATGAGCACTCTGGATAGATCTTGCTGAGTTCTTCTGAACCACCGACTAAACCTGCTCTTATGTCTTTGTGTAGCACTAGCGTTTTATTCCCTTTGCTATCTGATTGTGTCAGAGTTTAGCTGAATAATTTTCTTTTCTCTTTTTTGTTATTTTCTTGTTATGAGTGTAACTTAAGTTTGGATTTTGCACATCTTTTAGAACCAAGAAAGCAGCTGGTCTTACCAGTACATTATAAATTGTTGGAAACCTCTCTGAAAATGGGGAATGGGGGGTGGGGGGCAGGTCCTCAATTGATCTGCAGTCTATGTTTCTGATCATGGAAAGGGGGAATTTTCATCACATGACTCTTATCCAGAGTGAATTGCAGGAATCCAGTGGAACATGTTAATAAGAGCTACAGTCATACAGAAAGAGATCATTAACACTCAGTATTATGTCCTGCTGTGTGTATGGTTGGCAAGTTTAACGTTATGGAATGCCCATAGCAGTGGTATAGCTAGATTGGCTCTTTGGGATTGGTCCGCTGATGTGTCTGAGGCAGGGGTCAATGCAGTGATTGGAGAAAGATTAAGAAACTGATTCATTTAATGAAGGTGCTCATCGCATGTGTTGGCTGGGCTTTGAAGTCACAGATTCAACCTGAGCTTTGTCATTGACCAGGGCTACAGGCTAGCCTACTGCTGCTGTAGGTCTTCCCAACAGTGTGCCTGTTTCCCACTGGCTAAAAGTTGTCAAATGTGTCTCTTCAGTGTTTTAAAATAAGGAATTGTCTTGAGAAGGCTTAGCAATGTTGGATAAACAATCGAGAGGCCCCACTTCCCAAATGTTTTCAGTCTGGTGACAAGGGTAGAGAGAAGGGCATTATTTAGAGAACTAATGCAAAAACTGACAAGTCTTGAGCATTAATTCAGTGCTTTCATCTCCAATTCTTGCCCACAGAGAACAAAGGGAAGTGTGAGAAGACAGGGCAGCCAGTTAGACAGACGAAGATGAAGAGTGGAAGGAGGGAAGAACAGAGGGTGACGGAAGAGAAGATGGAGTCGGAGCAGTCGGCTACGGTGGAGGAGCTGGTGGAGGCCTGTCTCAATGCCTTCGGTCAGTGCTTTCAGTGAGACTGCTGTCCCTGTAGAGCTACCGCTCAATGCGATGGCACCCAGGCTGGGGCAGAGAGCGCATTTGAAACGGGTGGGAGTGAAACGGGCTGGTGGCGCGGTGGTGTGTTCAGTGGGACGTGGGGGTGATGATGACGGTTACGTTCTGTTTGCAGATGACGAAGGCTCCCTGAAGGACGCGTCTCTGGTGCGCATGTTCCTCATGATGCACCCCTGGTACCTCCCTTCCTCTGACCTGGCCATGAAGCTCCTGCACATGTATCCTTCAGTTCCTCCCCGTGCTGGGCATGCTCACTGGTGCCCTTCTGGAGCCAAGATGGTTCCCTTTATTATGTCCCTGGGGCTTAAATTGTTACGGAAAGGTTTCATCAGCTTTAGCTTTGCTCGATCGTGTCCAAGCTTTGATCCAGTTTCTGCTTCTCAAGTTCTTAATTAGTCAAACAGATTACTTGGTCTGTCTGTTTTAAATAAGGTAAAAGATTTACACTAAGACTGTACATGTTCTCTATGGTCAGCTCAGGTGATTTATTACATTGTATTTTGTGATATGCATAAAGGTAACAAACCAATGGCTGAGCCAGGGTATTTGGGTTAAATAAAAGCCACCATGCCCTCCCCAGCTCTCTAGGAACTAGCTTTTCTGTATCTTCAGTAAAACAGAAGGTCATATTCCTTAACACTGCAACAGGTCCCAGGCGGACAATTGCTCTACCAAACTCAGGATGCAGATCTGCCATCTGGTCAAGTATGCAGTGATTACACAAAATCGTTAATCCTTAAAAAACCCTATTCTTATTTATTCATCCATTGTTTTATTTAAATTTTTAAAAAATATTTAAGAGTAACTGTGTACAAATGCTGTGAACATGGTTGCTGTGTCTGTGTAGTTTCATATGAAGTAAAAGGAACTTAAAAAAGCATGTATAGCAGTCACACAGGGTGGAAAAGTGAAAAACCGCAGACTGTGAAACAGGCCTTGATTAGACAGCATGAAAATATTCAGGCCATAAACTTCTTGCTGTGTGCCCGCTGTGTTCCTGTTCCTCAATTGCATATTAAGTGCACTGCATGGTCACAATGACCATATAGCTCAGCTGGCTGACTGTGGAAATAAAGGAGTGTTTGGCTGAATGTGCTTCGGAGCAGAGCATTCTCGCGTGTGCGGATTTTCCCGAACTGTCAGAGGACGTCGCGGCGAGGCGACAGACCTACAAATGCAATCGGGTGGCCACACGGGCTTGAAGGCTGTGTGTGGGTCCAGCTCCAGGTTAATGTGTGTAAGCCCGCCTCCAGGCTGCTCCTCTATCCCGCTCTGCAGGTATTGGATCTCCGAATTTCCTGCTGAGTTCGATTTGAACCCGGACCTGGCGGATAAGATCCGAGGCCTGAGGGACCTTCTTTCCCAGGGAGGCGATGAGAACCCAAGCTGCCTTATCGATATTGAGAGCTTGTGAGTGCTGCCCCCCCCCCCCCCCTCCACAGTGTACCCCGGCACCCAGACACAACAGCCCCTTCCCCCAGCGTACCCCAGCACCCAGACACAAACCCCCCCCACCCCCACCCCTCGCTGCCTGGTAGCTGAAACTGGAGTGGCATCTGGTGGTTTGGACACAGTACATACAGAACAGTGTTAACAGGTAGCGGTCTGCTGCTGGTTCAAACTGCGGCTTTGCGGAGAGCACAAGACATACGGTATGATTAGATCGCCAATGTAAACAGCAGCGGTCCAGACTGAGGGAACTAATTGCTCTCTTATTCAGGCTCCAGGGGGTGATGTCATCTTTGCATGCTTCTGAAAGGAATGGCGAAGGTTCATTCGCTCTGTTGTTTGTTGTGGTTTTTTTATTAATGTCTTCATGAAAAATAGGAATAAGGATATTTCAACTTAACCACATTCACGTATGTGTAACCTTGAATGTGCGGTATAACCACAATTGAACTTTTCCCTTTGAGTGTCACATTGAAACAAGTAGTACTTTCTCATTCTTTGACTTGACCTTGAGTTTAGCAGCAATATGAATGAATGAAAAATTCTTTTTTTGAGTTGTGGTATTGAGAAGTATAACGCTTGCCTGAAGTCACTCAGGTTAGTGAAAAGTACCATGGCAATCGATTGAGTGAAGGTTTTCTGGGGTTCTCCTCAGGCCGTCTTATGAGTGGAAACGGCAGGTTACCCAGAGAAATCCTTCGGTCCTCAAAAAGAGGAAGGTGTCCCTGCTGTTTGATCACCTGGACTCCTGTGAGTTGGCAGAACATCTCACCTACCTGGAGTACAAGTCTTTTTGCAAGATCCTGGTGAGTCTGCCGACATTTGCTAAAAAGATGCTGAGCTCCATTTGCATAACATTTAAATTTGTGTGCTTGCCATCGTTGAATTTAAAATTATGAATCATTCTGAAGTGCACAGCCAATTACAGAGCATCTGCTGGCATTGGAAAATGTAAAGAACCTTGATCCTACTTCCTTCATGTAGCGGTGCAGAGGCATCGTCTTTGGCACTTTTGAATTTCAAATTAGGGATAGTTATGATATGCACAACAAATTTTAGAGCATCTGCTAGCATGGGAAAACAGAAAGAACCTTGATCCTACAGTTAGAAGAGAGAACTTCCTTGATGTGGTGGTACAGAGGACAAAAGAAAGAATCCTACTTATTAGTACAGATTCCATATAGCAACCGGATGGTAAGCTCATGCCTTCCTTCTGTTCTCTCTGCTTCCTTAGTCTAAGAGGTTCTGATTGGTAACATAAGGTTCCAGTTATTTATTGTACTCATGAAGGTGTGCCTGAGGACAGAATGTCCTTTGCCAGTAGTATTGTCCTTGGTCACCCCCACTACAAATTTTCAGAAGATGCATTTTTTGGAATATTTTCAACAGTACAGAACAAAAACTTTCAAGGCTGATAATATAGAGCTGACCATCTGTTTAGTCTAGAGAATCTCTGCTCTTGCATGTATGTCAGGACCCCCTGACCCTGTCTGCTGGGTCCTCAGTTCCAGGACTACCACAGTTTTGTGATGCACGGCTGCACGGTGGACAACCCTGTCCTGGAGCGGTTCATCACCCTTTTTAACAGCGTGTCGCAGTGGATCCAGATCATGGTCCTTAGCAAGCCCACGGCGCCCCAGAGGGCAGCAGTTATATCGCACTTCATCAGGGTGGCCCAGGTCAGTGCCAGGGGTGGGGAGCTGGGGAGCTGGGGGGGCTAGGTGGAGGGGTGTGCACGGTCAAGGAGAGCATGGCTTCGTTAGGGTGAGGTCACACATTCTTCAAACGAGAAACGGATTTCTCGAGTGATGACATCGCCTCCATTTTCAATGAGAGGCGATTCTTTGCTTCTGCAAGGCATGTTGGGATAGCTGGTGAGGCGAGGTGAGCTGGCGAAGCGACCAGAAATGATGGGGAATATGGCATGATAACCAATCATATTAAAGATCTGACATTTAAATCGTCCCCCCATTTCAAATTTTATATTCCCGTTCCATAATTCTGTCAAGGAGGACTTGTTAATTATTACTACATTGGGATTTCCAATATATATGATTGATGTACATTTTAAGAACACTGTGTGTCAAAAATATAAAACATGCCCACGAGAGACCCATTGTGAGAGGTAAGACCGATGTCAGGTGGTCAGGAGGATGTGTGGCTTCACCTTTAGTAGCTCCACCCAAGAATGGGCGGAGCTACTACATGCTATCAGTGAATCTTTGTGTTTTGCAATAAAGAGCAATCTATTTTGATTGGTTTAGCCAGTGATTAGCAGCACGTGACAGGTGCAGTCTGCCAGAATTTGTTCTGGTCACAAGCCCAGTTTCTGAAAATGCAGTGAGTCACTCCTAAATTTGGTTTCACTTTAGCTAATTCCCAACTGCCATTTTTGTCAGATCTTGGCAATTTTCTGCTATGGCATTTGACAAAACAGACCCTTAGTCACTGTGGTCATTAAAGAGCCAGTACAATCTATTTCTGGTGTGAGGGTGTTAGCTTCTGTTTTGCAATCAACCTTCTCTTTTTCAGATGTTTGACTGTGCAATCAATTGATCTCCTGCCAGCATTCTTCTCCCCAAATTCTCATTGTGAAAGAGAAATGAGTACTCAGTTAACCTTCTAGATGAAAAAAAACAGCATTAAATTAGGCCTTTTTAACTAATAGCCATCGTTCTCTCTCTCTCTCTCTCTCTCTCTCTCTCTCTCTCTCTCTCTCTCACTCTCTTTCTCTGTCCCTCCCTCTCCTTCTCTCCCTCCCTCTCACTCCCCCCCCCTGCAGAAACTGCTGCAGCTGCAGAACTTTAACACACTGATGGCTGTGGTGGGGGGTTTGAGCAACAGCTCCATCGCCAGACTGAAGGACACGCAAGAGCACATTAGCAGCGAAACCCGCAAGGTTCTCTATCCCAGCGGTGCTGCCCTGACACCATACATTACATTAACCCTCCTATTATGTTTGGGGTCAAATTGACCCCATTCAATGTTTACTGTCTCTAAAAAATATGGTTACCATATTTTATTCAGCTAGATATTTCATGACTTTTCCTAACTTTATGGGGAAAACATGGCAAACATGAAATTAACTGAAAAAATTATTTTCACTGTCCTTTACACATGTTGTACGCATCGGTGTTGTTGGGGTCATTTTGACCCCAAACTCTATTGATATATAAAACCATCATTTTGATCTTGTTTTTGTTGTGTTGGCTGAGGGTGCTTTCACATGAATTTGTGTGTGTGTGTGTGTGTGTGTATGAGAGAGAGAGAGAGAGAGAGAGAGAGAGAGAGAGAGAGAGAGCATGCTTGTGTGTGAGGAGAAAACATAGTTCCCACGAGATCTCTGATCATTCTCGCAACATGGGGGCGGGGGCAAACTTATAATAAGGGCTGCACACACAGCCCTCTAAACCATTTCTATTTGCATTTGTGCCTCAACTAAAGATTTTGACAATGACCACCAGACAGAGTTGTATATTTTCTGCTACTGAGGTTCTGTCACAGATCTTGGAGGGTGAAAGTGATTTAGATGAGGATATGTCTGAGACTGAGGATAATGTTGAGGAGGACCCTGACTATGTGGCATCCTCCTCTGATGATGAGAATGAAGCCTTTGAGATACCACATTCTGACCCTCCTTTTGTTTCTCAACCACCAATAAACCGTCCTGTCATCTCTCAACCCCCAAGAAACACCCCTGTCATCTGTCAACCACCAAAAGATCCTCCTGTCATCTCTCAACCACCAAGAAACCCTCCTGTCATCTCTCAACCCCCAAGAAACACCCCTGTCATCTGTCAACCACCAAGAACTGACATGTTCACTTCCAAAAATGGAGAACTACTATGGTTCGGATCCCCAGTTGAAAGACAGGGTAGACTAATGTCATCAAAATGGTTCCAGGCCCCACCAGATATGCTAGCAGTCATGTACAAGACATAAAGTCTGCATTTGAACTCTTCATAACACCATCAATGCAAAAGGATATTCTTGAGATGACAAACTTGGAGGGGAGGCATGTGTATGGTGACAATTGGAAAGAGCTGGATGTGACCCACTAGCAATCCTATATTGGGTTGCTTATTTTGGCAAGAGTGTACTAGTCAAAACGTTAAGCAACAGCAAGCCGTTGGAATGCTGAAACTGGTAGGGCAATTTTTCCAGCCACAATGTCTCTGGAGACATTTCATGTTTTCTCCCACATTATATGCTTTGATGACAGGGAAACAAGGCAGGGTCGACAGGAGCGTGACAAACTTGCACCGATCTCGTCTGAATGAAGAATTGATACCCACGGGTACCTAGTTGAGCTGTTATGTTCATTTTTTATCAAAACTCAATTCTGGTGATTAATTTACTTTTTATTGGTGTTTCTTCATTATCGAATAACTGTCATATGTTACTTTTTCCTGGCGTCAAATTGACCCCCAACATAAAATGTTACTATGCTTGAGAATAAAAGGTGTTTCTTTCCAAATGTTATTTTTCATTTTTAATGAGCACTTAATGCCAACATAAAGCCCTGCAAACACCAAAACATAGTTTGTTTTCCATTTTAGGTCAATGAATGAGATTGTATCATTTGAATATTTCGCAATAGTCATATAAAATCAATACTTGATGTATAAGGGGAGGATGGGGGGAGTCATGTTTTATTTACTGGGGTATTAAGATGGTCAGTAGAAAGGACTAAAATAGCTGAGAGAGAAACTTTGGTGACACTTTCAGTTACAATTATTTTCTGCAGGTTTATATTGCTGGGGTCAAATTGACCCCAAACATAAAAGTTGTTAGTTAATTTGAACATAATAGGAGGGTTAATTACTTTCTCCATTATTTATTTATCATTCAGTTCTTCAGCAGCTATTAATTTCTGGCTTAATTTACGGGGATTATTTTCTGTTTGTTTATGCACCGTGCATTCACATAGAAACCCCTCCTTGGGGATTCTGACCTGAAACCCTCTCTCTATGAGCCCAACCCAAAACCACATAAGCTGTTTGTGTCTTCCTGTTATTTTTATGACTCACTATACAAGCCAAATGCGATTTCACTTGAGATGATGAATTAGCCATTTGAAGAGTAGGTTTTTTGAATGGGGTTTTCCATGTCTTAGAACACTGCATTCAATTATATTAGTGATTGTTACATCAGCATTATAATGTTCAGTTAAGAACATTCTAATCATTTGTGATCTTACTCCTGAATGAACGAATGTGGGTTACCTATCGGTCCGGTGGGAAAATAACTTGATTGTCAAAAGCAACTGGTCTCTCTCTCTCTCTCTCTTTCCTCCCCGCTCCCTCCGGATCCCTCCCTGTGTCAGGCATTCAGGGACCTGACGGAACTGGTGACGTCCTGCGGGAACTACAGCAAGTACCGGCGGCGCTTCTCGGAGAGCGTGGGGTTCCGCTTCCCCATCCTCGGGGTCCACCTCAAGGATCTGATCGCCGTGCACGTGGCGCTGCCCGACTGGGTGGACCCGGAGCGCACGCGGGTCAACCTGGCCAAGACCCAGCAGCTCTACGCCATCCTGCAGGAGCTGGGTCAGATCCAGGCTGCGCCCCCCAACGTCGACGCCAACACAGACCTCCTCAATCTGCTCACGGTCTCTGCCCGTTCTGCGTTGGGTCACACGGTCATGTTACACTTTTGTGGTTATATAAATATATTTTTAAAGCAAATGCATAACATGCCCTTACAATTTGAGCCATTGCAAGGCGTGAGAATTTCAAGTGTGAGAAAGAAATAACAGGATGTGGTTAGTGTTCTGTGATATATCACAGTTAGTATCATGGTCCATTTATGCAGATATTCTACATCATCTGTATTGCTGTTGGGGACATCTTGCTCAGACTTCCAACAAAAGTCCCCCACCTGGGATTCAAACTTGCAACACACAGTTGCAAACCACACAGGATAGCTGCCAAATTCTGCAACAACCCATGCACAGGCCAGTTCTGTTAAAGCTACAATGCCCTGCCACCTAGTCCTGTGTGAAGACTAGGGCACTCAACTCTGGCTGTGCGTCTGTCTCTCCAGGTTTCCCTGGACCAATTCCACACAGAGGAGGAGATCTATCAGCTGTCCCTGCAAAGAGAACCCCGCGTTATCCAGCCCGTTGTGAGTACTGATGGGAGTCTGCCATCAGGGGGCGACAGAGAGCTGAATCATCTTTTTTTTCTTGTGCTGGAGAGGAATCCCAAAAGTGCCAAGTGCCACATCATGACTTTCTCCAGAGCAAGGCGAAGGCAGACATTATGCAGAGTTGACAAAAATGCACATGCTTAAGGGCAGCATTTTTTTAGCCACATAAGGGAGGAACCCCACAATCACAAGCATGCAGGCTTCCCAGATGCAACGGGAGCAGCCATATTTAGATATAACGGGACCTGTTGATCACCCCTCTAGCTCCACAGACCACTGGCAAAGTCAGTCCAACCCTTCTTATTTTAGCTGTTTTCACAAATTTTCCCTTTGAAGCAAAATTTCTATCTAAATGATATAAATTATGAAATATTTAGACTATCAAATATTTGAAAGTTGTTTTGGCACTGCTATTTCAAACCCTTCAGCAGAAGTTCAGTTTAAAAGTCATTGGTATGGTTCAGTGTTAGTTCTATATCTGTGCAACTGTGGATATTATAGCTGTTTTGTAAACTTCAGGCATAACCTTTTGGATTTTTCATTTCACAAACTCGTCAGGCTTCCAGCTCCCCCCCAGGCCCTGGGCCCCCTCCCTCGGTGATGGGTGAATGGGCATCTTCTGTGAAGCCTAAGGCAGATCCCACCATCATCAGCAAACACATTGAAACCATGGTGGAGGTACGGACTGTTTGTTTGATAGACTCCATATCAGTTCTACCCCGGCCCTCTCTGACCCATTCAACTGATCCTTGTGGTATTTCTTCTCATATAAAGCATTCTGAGGCTAGACCAGCTGATTACTGACTGTGATCATGACCATCATGACCTGAGGTGGTATGAATGATAGGGGCCATATTATCTTTTAAGAATTTTACCCATGTTCAGTTTGTCATTACATGGTGGAAGTTGGCCTGTAATGCACAGGAGCCCAAACTGTGGTTTAGCACCATCTGGGGGGGGGGGAGCCGGGTTGCAAAATTTGTCTGGAAAACACACACATTATATGTACTTGCTTACATCCATTCTGCCGACACACAGTAATCTCTTGCTGTGAATTCCATTGGACTCCCTTCCCCCGTGAGTCCTTATCCCCCTGTGTGGACCCCTGGTTACCCACACGTGGTGTTTTCCTGGTTGAGAGGTGGCGGGTGTGGACCGTATGTGGTTTTCAGGCTCCCATGAAACAAAACTGAATGAAAAAAAATTGTGTCTAGCTGGCGCTGATGTGGTTGTGTCTCTCACAGTCGGTGTTCAGAAACTTTGACACGGATGGAGACGGGCACATTTCCCAGGAAGAGTTTGAGAGCATCAGGAACAACTTCCCCTACCTCAGCAAGTTCGGGGAATTGGACAAAAATCAGTGAGTTACCGAGAGAGCCGGAGGCCCCTGACTCAGCTGTCCCTGTCTGCCTCTTCCTGCATCACAGGAACTTACATGCATTTAGACAGGATCCTGTTCTATTGAATAGGAACTGTCTAAACTCGGGGTGTCCAATCGTATCTTGAAAGATCCGTGGGTGTAGGTTTTTGTTTCAGATTCAACTAATAAACTAATATTGGACACCGCTGGTCTAAACCTTAGAAGCCACCTGCATTTATGTATGTGATTATGACTGATATTAATCATCATCATCATTAAGATTTTAGTTAAATGATTATATTTCAAAACTGGTAATAATGATGACCACAATGTATGTATTAATCGAGATATTAATATGACTACTGACATGCTAGCTACAACCATAGTGCTGTTGAAGTTACTACTAGAATTACTGCTGCTGTTGCTGCTATTACTATTACTAGTAATAATAATATAGATGATGATAATGATGATAATAATAATAATGGCAGCATATGGATCATCCTCTCCATCTCTCTCTCTCTCTGGTTTTCTCTCTCTCTCTCACAGGGATGGCCAAATCAGTCGAGAGGAGATGATTGATTATTTTACTAAAGCCAGTTCCGTGCTTAACTGCAAAATGGGTTTCATCCACACTTTTGCTGAGAGTAACAATGTCAAACCCACCTTCTGCCAACACTGTGCTGGCGTTGTGAGTATGAACGCCCCCACTACCCCTCCAACAGCTCCACTTTCCTTATTTTCAAAAATCATATGACAATCTTTTCAAATCCCATCACAGAACTGGCGCTGAGCTTTTTTCAGCATGTGCAAAACCTTTTAGTACATGCAAAGCTAGTAACACAACCAGCGATTGGTGCAAAACAAATACCATGACCAATCATTGGTCATGATATTGGTTTTGCATGTGCTAAAGGTCTCGGTAAAACAGGCCCATAGACTTCATTTTCCCATACAGCTGTGCAGCCTTGCTCTTTCAGGATCAGACTTGTTGTTTTTGCAACTCACTGACGGGAAGGGGCACCCCCAGCAAAGATGAGAGTAAGACCAGTAACGGCCTCTTCCTGCTTTCATTTTGCCACTTCCTGCTTTGATTCTGTTTGAGAAAGTCATCCCCACTGCAGAGCACTGGCCCCCCGCACCCCACAAAGGAAATGGGTGGGGGTGAGGTCACTTGAGCACAACATGAAACTCAGTACTACGGTCATGAAATAAGACAGTGTCCAGCATAGAATAATGGTGCTAATGAACAGACAGAACAGGTCCCATGTTCCTAGTGTCTACGTCTGCTATTCTGGCCTCTAGTGGTGAAATGACATTACTGCAAGGGCCATCTCGCTCGGCCATGCGTGTACAGGTAAATTAAAACGTTATCACCGGTGGAGCAGTCAGCCCAGTGTACTGCTGTGATTGAGGGGGCACTCAGCCACAGTCAGAAGCAGCATGGGAACTTTTGGAGGCATGTGGTTAAAAAAAGATGTACAAAAACAACAGAAGCAGCGGTACTTCCCCTTTTTTCGTCAGGCCCCACGCACGAACACATCTTCTGCCCTTCCTCCATGCCTGAAACCTCACCACAAAAACAGTGCCGCGCCCTGTTCCCCACCAGTCCCTGCAACTGCTTCGGTTTCACAGTGTCTCTCAGCCCTTCCTGCTCGAGCCGTGCAGCTTCAAAAACAGTTCAAAAGGGGAACTTAACCCCCCAAATACATTTTTGATCACGAGGCAAAGGTTAAAGATGAGTGCTTCAGCTGCAGGAGGCAGCAAGTAAGATTTCCAGACCACCAAAACTTATAAAAATGGGATTTTTTCCCCCACAGTGGGATCAATAAAATACATGAATACTGAATTAGGGAGACATTCCCATTTAAATGCTGGGATCAGCACCCTGTTTAATCCAATTTTTCTTGAAAATCCAGAAGCCATATTTAATAGTTAATTTTAACAGTAAATTGCATAAAGGAATCAAATATGCTATTTTGTTAATTGAATATAGGTCCACACAAGCCATTTTAAACAGTAATTTTTTTTTTTACAATGCAATGTAATAGGGTAAGGAGAATGCACAAGACCAACAGCAATGACCTTTTATTGCAACATTTCACATAGCCCATTATCACATAGCCCATATATAACACGAACTATACTTTTTTTTTCTAAAGGTTACATTTATATCAATTTGACAAATTTGAAGTTTAAAATCAAGAAAATGGAAGCTTTCTGCTTAGGGACTATCAAATGTAAACTACTTACTACCCACGCATTGTAAATAGGCAAAACCACCTTCTTTGAAGAAAAAGAGAGGCAAAACAACCTTCTTTGAAGAAAATAAGCAGCAAAACAGCCTTCTTTGAAGAACATTGTTTTGTCAGGGCGTGTGGGTAGTTAACAGCCTGCTTTTGATTGTCACTGACGTAAGAGCCCTATGTTCTGATGCTATTCTCATCCAGTGCGGGTCTGTCAGGTTAATAAGGGCTTTTTAAACATACAACTACCTCGAAAAACACAGAATGGCAGGATTGGGCTACTGTAGCGTCATTCAACAGTATGCTACAATGTGAACAAAATGTTTACTGTGAATTTAACTTATTTTGCTGAAAATTGATGCATCAAACTGCCTTGCTCGCATTACTTTGTTTGGCAGAGAGGATTATCCCCTTATAGTGACCAGGCAAAGAAGGTATAAACATAGCAAATTCAACAAGGTGAATGATTGGCTATTTCTAACAGGTATCATGAATACTGAATAAGCACAAAACCACCTGTAACTGTATCCACCATTCTGTGGGTCTACAAAAACATGCCCTAAATCGGGAACCAGCATTTAGTCTTTATCCAAATTATCATGCTTTGGGGTATTCTAGGGAACATGGCGTCAGACACTGTTCCTCCTTGGTATTGCGGGAAGGGGGGTATCAAAGGAAGGTACAAGTTAATCCATTTGGACTCCTGAGAACGAATGTGAGAGAGGGAAAACACCCACCCACACACACACACACACACACACACACTCAGATATGTATCCTGACCCACAAAACACCTCATTGTTGCTCTTGGAAAGCTCAGAGCCTAGATAGCCAGAGGGCCCCATGGAAGGCCTGATAATTTTATACAGAACATACTTTAGTCAAAATAAATTATTCTCCACCCTTCAACATAGCTGCATATGTGAAGTACACCATTCGGAAAGTAGCTAAGGCTGTTACTGTATTATCGAGTATGACATACCCAGATATATTTTGCTTCTTTTACATCAAGTTCATCTTGGGGTAATATCCTTTGAGTTTGGCCTTTCCTTCCACTTCTTCAGCACAGCTAACACAGCTATCCAATAACTATCCACAAATGGAGAGTGGCATTTCTGCTGCTCCCAATCCCTTGGAGTGGTTGACCTTAGGTAATCACTCTTGGCAGTAGCGTTTAAAGGAAACCCACTGCAGCTTCAACTCTGAAAGGATTTTTAAAAGCGATTTCACTGGCTCTAGGTATTGTCCTTTAAATCTGCCTGTCTCCCTTCTGGGTCCTTCATTTCCCTGGTTGTTAATGGATGGCTGTATGCATAGGTATCAAGTGGTGGAACCAGCTGCATATTTTTATCTTTAACCACAGATTCTTGCGTTGTTCTCGCAAATTGTACATGAAGTTGCGAAATGTCCTAGAAACTGTACAAAGCTGAGACAGTGTGAAAGAACTGTTGACTTGTCCACATTATGTTGCACCTGGGCATTTTGTAATTCATAATTATATTTATGAGGCAAAATACCAGTTTCTTATGTGTTTTTGGGTAACCAGAAGTCCTGGGATCCCGGTTACTGTCCTGAAACTGTCATTATTGTACATACACTGTAACAATAAGGTTTTGGTAAGAATCAGTGTTGATGATTTTTACTTCTTACCCCCCCCAAATCGCAACTTTCCAGCTATGTTGTAAAAGAGACCAGATCGCACACGTTATTCTGCAGACAGTTTACGATGTTGGCAACCTGGCAAAGTCTCACAAACACAATGTTTTCACAACTTTCCACAACATAAAAAAGCTTTAAAAAAGTTATTTGTCTTGATGAATCACCCATCCAGTACATCCAGTTGGCAGGGCATTTGGAAATGGGGTCACAGGCACCTCAATCAGGAACCTCCATCTTGTGTCTCAGTTGTGCGCTACACCCCACTGACCCGTCTCCACCACCTTCCATCTCTCTAAAGTTCTGACTGTGACAGGAACTTATGTTACCAAAGCATAGAATCCTAGGAATATTTATCCCAATTTGAAATGTGAAATTGTGGTTGATTTGATACCGAATCCATATACTGTAGTAGAATAATTCAGATCCGTTATGCTTAAGTAAGAATACATTCCTTAAAAAAGCTAAAAAGGATTGCACTCCACAAATCAGCATGGACAACCACCAACATTGAAGCAGATTACAGCTACCACTCCCTGGGTAGCCACCTTGGTTCATAACTCGCCTGAAACATCAATACACAGACAATATACAGTAAAAGTCAACAGAGACTTCACCTGCTATGAAAGCTTAGGAAATACAATGTCAAGAGCAACATCCCTCATCTGTTTTATCAGACCTTTATTGAGAGAATAATAACCTTGGGTGTCCTAGCTGGGTGTAATTCATTCGCTCTTGTTAACAAAAATAAGATAACAAAGATATCCAACACAGCCCGTAAAATATGTAGAATTAAGTGCAAAGATATCCCATCCTTATTCAAATCGAGAGAAATCAAAAAGACAAACTGTATTATCAATGATCTATCCCACCCACCAAACAAGAGTTATGTAGTCCTCCCCTCTGGTCACAGATTAGCATTACCACTACAAAGAACAACAAGAGCAAACAAGATGTTCATGCCTAAAACTACAGAGCTACTGAACAACACCCTCCAGTCACCCAACTGTGTTTTAATGTTGGCAAGTGTTTTGTGTTGATGTGCATTATCGTGTTGTGTTGTATCTGTCTTGTCTTGATCTTGCATTTTGCTGGATGTTGATGTTGTAGAAGTAAAATTACCTGTACGGATCAATAAACGCCAATTGAAATTCCTTAAATATATCTCTGCAAACTGCTCTCTTTTCAGATCTGGGGATTTTACAAACGGGGATACAAGTGCAAAGGTAAGAGGGGCTGTCAAAAATGTGCTTAAAGCAGCAGTCTGTGTGTATCCATTTAAAATAGAAAAGAATGTTTGTTTATTTCTTGATCAGAGTTTATTTCCTAAGGGCAGGGTTGGAGGATTGCTGTAAGCTGTAGAGTGCTGAGTCGGCACAAGTTTGATGTGCCTTTATACAGTATATTACACTACATTTTATTCTGCATTTTATATCCATTACTGTTATTAGCTGACAAGAACATTTTGCATGTGTATGTCTCCCTGTCTGCATGTGTGTGTGTGTGTGTGTATGTGAGAGAGAGAGAGGGAGATCACTGAGATTCTCAGTGTACTCTTGTCTTTAAAATTTATATAAAGAAAGTTGCTACACATAAAAATATGATCACAGTAAACCAATTGCACCTTTAGTGGCCGTGGCTTATAATGAAAGTGCTAATAACTCCAAACTGATATGTCATAAAGTGCTATATTGACTTTGAACCCGAAGCATTGATGCAAACAAAACATGGGTATTGGCCCATTCAAAACATACAGTGCTGCTGTAGGGCTCTATATTTTTTAGCTCCACATATTTTCCACAGTCACTAAACTTTACTTTACTGCCCTAAAGGTTGCTGCCTTCTTGACTTGGCCATTAGATCATCATTCAATCAAATGTTTAGCTATTTTCAGAACCGACGGGCTGATGGGGTTCTTTTGTGGGCCTCGCTTTTGGGTTTGGAATGCCTGAAGTTGCACTCCAAAATGCATCAAGTGCATCCAGAATGCCCCTGCCCTGCACTGATTGGTTGATGCTTTTAATTGTACTTTTGACATTTTTGACAGAATCCTCCCTGCACTTTCTATTGAATGCGTGTCCTGTGTAGTAGTCTTGCTGTATTCACCTATAAGGACATGTTGCGTATTTTCCAAATAGTGCCGAAAAGAATTTTGGCCCAGATTTTTTTATGAGGATGTCTGTTTTGCAGAAATATCTTTTAGATTTTATGATCGCATAGAAATCGAAAAAGGTTATCTCTATTATTGCATTCACTGACGGACTAAAGTTCTCCAAAACACTGATTTTCAGGCCATGTTAGTCTTAATTTAGCTTGTCCTCTCGGGCATGTGTCTGAAGAGTCAAAATGAAAGAGATGTGAAGAGATGTCTTTTCAGACTTCTTCTTTGCCCGCGCAGAGATTGTAATTTTTGTCTTTTTTGAGATGAACTGCCGCCGCCCGGTTCTGACAGCATTGCTCTGGGGGTGACAGCAGCATGCACGAAGCAGAAATTCAGTTTTAACTGTGGCATTCAGGGTGAGGCCAGGACATGCCGATTGTTCCAGTAACACTGCTAATTCGTTGCTATAAATAACATTCAACATTAGCTGCAGCCCTGCCTCATCATGCCCTCTGTAGTAAAGTATTACTGCATGTTCTTTTTTTGAACAACTTGCGACTCGCACGTTTCGTATAGTTCTACAAAAGATAAAGCTTTAATACAGGACAGTTAACATTTCGGCCAGCAGGCCTTCATCGGAACAGTAAGTGGGTGCTCTTCACTAACCTGTTTAAAAAGACTAGGCCCGAAGACCATAGGTGCATGTAGTCTAACAGGTGTTATGTACGACCTGCCCATAGGCTATATTCGCTATGGGTAGCTCCTCTCAAAAAAGTTTTAAAATTGACGTCAGTGGAATATTTCATCATTTAGTTCTGGAGGTATGGTTACAGTAACTGTGCTGGTATGGATGAGGTGGCCTGGGAAGGGGGGGGGGTTGCAATGTGGACCCACACAACCACCTACCCCCCCCACACACTGTTATTGCTCCATTAAAGCAGAACTGCATCATTTTAGGAGGTTTGTGTGATTCGTTTACAAATAAATAAATAAATATTGGTAATGTAAAACATTGCAGCCATTAGAAATGCAAGAAAATTAGCTGAAAGTGAACTTGGTTTGAAATCTCCTGAAATGGAACTAGCCCTCAGCTGTGTTCTTTGGTGTCGTTTGAAGATGTCAGAGGGATGGTTCTGTCGCCACTCTTGTCTTTCGTTTGCATGCTGTCAGCTGGCTGCGGCATCAGAACTGCCTGTAAAGAGCCAGAAATATGGACCGTATCATTGTGTTGTCCCTGGTCACGGCTTGGACAGCAGCAAGACATCAACTTTCATAAACTTCCCACAACTTCTTTTTTTTGTACAGGCCATCTATTTTATGATTGTAACAGCATGCTTTAGGTTATTATAATGACTGTTAGCTATGCAAATCTGACTTATTTAGTATGGTTCTATATTGCTATAACTTGGATAATTGTGAATTACAAGTTATCTTTCAGGGAGCCAACTAGCATGTTTAGCAAGTGAGATGAAAACACTATGGTGAGAAGTCATTTGGCATTAGCTGTTAAATGTTGTGTCGCTTTTCCAAGCCTTGATGAGTCTGTAGACTATTGGTCTAAAAGCAATTAATTTACTGAAATGTACAGAAAAAGTTTGTGCCTTTCACAGGCTCTTCTGACACTTCTTAGGGATGGAAATTATTATTATTGTGGATATTGTGACCGTTTGTCATAATTTTTTTAAGATCCATGATTTTTGTCATCTGAGGTCTTGCATGTTTTCTGGTAGATGGTGACATTACGTGTAATTTAAAAAAAAATGCTGCCTGTGTCCTTGTGATCTAATAATTAGTGAATGAAAAAGGCAGCCATTTTGATGGCTGTTCTCGCATCGTCACCTCTCTCCGCTTCCGGGGCGATGAAGCAGTTGATGTGACTAGCAGAGGTGACATTGGCAAAATCCCTATTGCAGAGGGAACTGTACTGGATCCACATTTTGGACAACTGCAATATGGGGTTTAAATGTACAATCTGACATGTGAGTAATGTTGTAATTCTCTACAACCTTATGCTCCGTTTTTCTTCCCGGTTGTATAGGTCTTATTGCAAACTTGTTTTTTTATTATGGTACTCCCTCACATTCCCTGTATTAGGTAATTTTCTATCATTGATGTTGATGTACATAACATCTTGATTGAACCCAGGAGTACCTTTTAAAAGTCTCTTTCACGCAATGCATTTTTTTAAAAAGCCGGTCTGACGAAGGTTGACTGGCCGAAAGCGTAGCACTATTAAAAGTGAATTTCGATCTTTCCCTGTGTAGCAGTGTTGTTACCCATTAATATACTGTTTTATCTTTGTTACACCTGGGCATAGTCGAGTGTCGGTTGAGCGGTTTCTCAGTTTTGCTATTGTAATTTTTAAAAATCACTTTCTTAAATGTTGCGGTTCTGCTTTGAGGTCAAAGGGAGCCATGTCTTAGCATGTCTCCATCTTGAGTGTCTTGCAAGCTTGAATGGCTCACTTTGGCATCTCAGTCACCTGGCAAGTTAAAGTTTTTGTTGGCATTAAGAATTCATTTCCAGACTCCTCAAACTTGCAAGATCGTGGATAATTCCTTTGTGTTTATGAGCGATGGGGCCTATTCTGTACACTGATTAAATCCCAGTAAGTCAATGGGCATTCCATTTGGGACCAAATCATTAATTTCTATTTCTGTTGTTACCTGAGATTGGGAAGGGAAGGAGGGGGAGGACAGAGGTAATTGAAACTAACTGCTTGTCATGGTGCCTAATTTGGCAAATGTATCACTGAGCAGAGTTGGTGTGAGCCCAGGCTGGAATTCAAGTTCGTTAAGGCTTATTAAGGCTTGGAAAGAGAGAGAGAGAGAGAGAGAGAGAGAGAGAGAGAACGGGCAGGAGGGAGAGAGAGAGAGAGAGAGAGAGAGGGAGAGCAGGCCGAACTGGATGGTAGTGCAGGTAGCCTTGTGAATGTGTTTGTGTATGTGGTGGTGTTTCTGTCTCTCAGATTCTTTATTTCTCATCAAAATTTATTCTCATGCGTGGGGGCGAAGGTTGGGTGATTCAATCTAACTGCAGTTGCCATATTATTTAAGTCTTTCTTTTCTTTCAGTATTTATGCATTGCTCCAAAGTGATTCATACCCTTGATAAAAAGGTGATGAGCTATACTTTATGAGCAAAAAATAGAAACTTGTATTATTTATTTACTAATAAATATTTGAATATAAATTCCAACAAAAAATTT
The DNA here is from genome assembly GCF_018555375.3 of Anguilla rostrata. NCBI lineage: Eukaryota > Metazoa > Chordata > Actinopteri > Anguilliformes > Anguillidae > Anguilla > Anguilla rostrata. Next base: position 31,781,859 of record NC_057941.1, on the reverse strand, counting down.
AAGTTCATACCAGGGAACTGTATTGTGGCCTCACATGGCTTCCTGTTTCCCTGGGGAATAAAATGAGGTAACACATATGTAAAATCCATGTGTCAGCCATTAACGTGGGGAAAGGCATAGAACTAGTGGAAGAAACAGGATAAAGGGTTCTTGACCTTCACAAGTCAGTAGATGGCTACAAAGATAAATAAAAACTAAAATTTCAACTAAATACAGATACACCAGTTACTGGTCAATAATAATCAAGTTTAAAACCACTGAAACGGTAGTAAACCTGTTTTTGTAGAGGAAATACCTCTTGCCCCCCCAAGTTTCTGTTGCCATTGTGCTTGGATCGAACACACCCCTCTGGGTACATAAATTCATTTCTGTTATTTCCAGAAGTTCTATTCTGCCGTTAAAACGTTTGGCACATAAGGACACAACTGTGTATGTTTCAATGTCACTGACAAAAATAGCATATAAATAAAAAACAACACTGGAGTTAAAGTGCTAAAGAAAACAAAACATCTCCCTCTCTCTCTCTCTCTCTAGCATGTGGCGTGAGCTGTCACAAGGCTTGTCGGAGTCATCTGTCCGTCGAGTGCCGCAAGCGAACCAAGAGCACGAGCTACGAAACCCCCCGCCCCAGCCACGCCCGCTCCTACAGCTTCCCACCCCCAGACATGCCCCCCTCCGGTCTGCAGAACACAGGTACCAGTACAGCCCCCCCCCCCCAAATTAAAAAATAAAAATCACTGCTTCCAAAAACTGTGCTGAACTTGGTGTAACAACACAACACTGGGTATAATTTGTTATAAAATAAAAAAAGTCACATAAGATACAATGAATCTTCATTATATGAATCCATATAATGTTGAATCCTTATTATACATTTAATGAAAACATCGTGGATTCTAACATTGAAAAGTATGACAAACACAGTGAGGGATATTTATATGTATGGGTGCTGTTGTTAACAGCTTTATTTTGTACACACCGCAGTCAGTAGGCTCAGATGCACTCGTTGCTAAATACATTTCTTTGTCTGCACATACAGTTGAGATAATTCAAATTTGTCTTTCTTTAAAAGTATCTCTGTGAAAGGTCTGATGACTGATTTGAGGTTTAATTAGTGCTTTCCATGAAGGCACTCCATGTTCTCTTTCTGCTACGTTTTGCAAAGGCAGTACCAGGTGCTTTACAGTCTCAAGTACCCCTCTTAACTCATGCTTCCAGACTTCCAGACAGGATTAATTTGGTGAAAAGAACCATGAGTACTCCACATGAATGAAATTCCCAAAAGGGTTTAAAGAAAGCACATAAATGTGCTTAGCAAGTAGCAGTGAACAAGTAGTCCTGTCTGAAAGGTTTCTGGGATTAGACACGCCTCCATTCTGTTCAGAATGTTTAATAGATAACTGCATCTGTGAAGATGTAGTATTTTCTTTTTGCACTTTTCACATGGAGTTGAGAATGCCCTGTTCTTGTTGAGGGAACTTAGGTTCTCTAAAAAGTTCATTATGCAGTTTGACTTAAATATATATATATATATTGTAAAAGCTCAGATTATAGTATTGTTGAATAATTTTAGTGTTTGGTTCTTTTTGTGAAGCCATCATGGAGGAAGATGCTGACTTTGAGGAGGATGAAGTGTTTGATGTGCACCTCTGATTAGGTAAGGAGCAATCCTGACCAGGCTGTGAAGGGGGCCACATTTGTTACTGACTGAAGTAGACTCTTTAGTCTAGACTCTTACTCTCGCAACCCTGCTGGAGTGCATTAAAAGCAGTGTTACGGACTACAGACGTGCATCAGTCATGCCCTGTTATTGTTCTATCACAGCGGTTTTCGAAACCTTTGTAAATTGCCCCGTACAAGCCGAATTGGCAGAAAATGTCTTCGGCAGGATGATTCACTGTGATCATTAAAAGGAGAGTTCACTGTCTGGGGCTTTTTCCAGATTCTTTTGATGTTGGGCTATGTTTATGCTTGGCCCAGACAGTTTTTTTGTGTGTGATGAGACGTCTATGACAACTTGCCAGCTTTTCATTGACGAGCATAGGGCATTTCGGTGGTTTGTGGTCTAAAGCAAGAAAATACAATTCAAGTAACTGCAAAATAGCTTGGACAGAGATATAATGCCTCACATAGGTTGTGAATATGTATATTACATAGTTTTTCTTCAAAAAATGATGTTAAATTACTTTAGTACAGTATTATTAAAATTAAAAAACTGACATCAAAATCTCCCAGAAAGTATCTCTTTTAAGATAGCATAGTACCTGTTGAAAGGGTAGGAGTGCTAACCCCAGTTTGCTGGTAATTTCTCACACAAATCATCTTGAATTTGCTACCCAAATTGATTGCCAGTTCATCAATACACAAGAGGATTGAGTGCTCAGTTAAGAACATCCTGGTTAAATAAAGGTGACACTGAATTAATGAAATAAAGAAATCTACTCAAGTTAAGAAGCAGTTAGATTAGGTATCTTGCTCAAGGGTACAATGGCAATGTCCTACCCAGGACTGGAACTGTTATGTTATAAGACCTTCTCCTTACCCATTATACTGTACTGCTGCCCAGTCTAGTACCTAGGCCTATTGTGTTTGTACCCCTACTGTTAATTGGTGGATTTACTGATCTAGATATTATTTATATGAACTATATAAATAATACAAATCATTTTCTCTCACATACATCACTGTGGTGCTGGTGTACTGCGGGAATTACATTCATCCTCTAATCTTCTCTCTCTGTCTCTCTCTCAGTGCAGAATGAAATCCTGCTTGTAGGATGAATGAAATCTTGCAGTGTGTAGTGCTGTTCTGTAAATCTGCAGCTCAATGTGTTATTATATCAGGGGGGTCAAAATGAGAGCAGTAAACCAGGGAAAGGGTCTGTAATGCACTGCAGTGCCCTGTGAAGCCAGATGAGGGCGATGTTTGGAAAACAGTGTGGAATTTTACAAATTTTTGTGAAAATTTCTATGGTTTTTTTTTTTAACTGCATCTGTATATCAATATAAAAATGAGAAACGAATAAAATATGACAAGAACAAACATGGCAACACAGGGACATAAGGAAACATAACCACAATTAAATATGGGGGGGGGGGGGGGGAATAAAACACACCCACAATGCACACATATACAGCTATGTTATACAAAGCTTACGCAGTTAGGTGTGAAAACCATGTTCTAATCAGAAATCAGAAAGACCCATCATTGCGATTGTTTTCATTTTTAGCCTTGCACACTTGCCATTTTGTTCCTCAGACCACACTGTTTTCTAAATGATGATTCCTGCATGATTCTGTCTGCTTAAAAAAAAGAAGAAAAACATGCCCCACTTCCTGCGTTCCAGCCTGATTGACCTCTGACCTCTGATCTCGTCTGAACCCAACGGCTATGCGCTTGAACCCAGCATGAGTCAGCATCTTCACCAGCTAAGCTGTTTGGGCAAATGATATACCGTGCTAACCTCCTTTATCTCAATACAGACTATATTTCTGAGAATACTGTGTTGTGTAACAACCTGCGGTTTACATCTGTGAAGGACATCTTTTCTTGCTTTCAACTACATAAAAAGAAACCATGTTCCAATATGTTGAGTGTGCGTGCCTTATTTCTAACCATATCAGTGTCAGTGAAAAGTGAAAAATAGTTCAGCAAAGTTGGGGAAAAAAAAATATTGTATTTGCGTTTATACTAATAATACTTACTCATTATAAAATAATAATTCATGTAGAAATTATAATTAATGTGGTGATGTTTTTAAAGACAATTTTCTGCTGGATTACTCAGACGTGTGATATGCTTTAACACTGATTCAATTACACACAGATTCATACATTTCAATTCAGTTTTACTAGGAGTGATAAATGTGCATTTTTTTCTATTATTTCAACCGTGTAATCAAAGACAAAAAAACATATGGTTACCTTTGCTCTAAACCTCATATCTGCAATCAGGACTATGAATTTGAGGTTCATATGATTGTGGTACTAAACCTATAGACTCTTAAAAGCTGCTTTCAAAATACAGCAAATAAAAACTCTCCAAAAACCACCCAAAACAGGGTCCATTTTCAAACAGTTGGTGGTAAAGATTCATGAAATTTCCTTGGTAGCTTCCACTTCTCTTCCTGAGGCCCACCAGAACCATAACCAGACTCAACCTGGACCTAAAGCCAACCAAACAGGAAGCTGAGATGGAGTCACGAAACACCGCAAACCAGCTGGTGCATACAGATCCTCACAAAACCATGTATTCAATACATGTGTTCTTAAGAACATAACAACAGGTGTTCATGGACCATTTCCACCCCAAAAAAGTTATTTTACAGTAACGGAACCATGATGAAAACTCCATAAGTAATGTGAGACAGTATTACAGTTCAACGAGCAGCTATTTAAATGGGAAAAATCTAAATCACTGATCTAAATCAATTCATCTTTAGCCAGCTTCTCAGTGCCATGGAGAAGTGGCTTGAAATATCCTTGTGACAGCAACTGGAGATCAACTGTTCATATTTAGATTGGAGCAGTTTCCATTATGTTGGCTATCAATATTTACCAAAGCTATGCTAGATTTGCGTTATACCACTTGGTCTGAGTCATGATATTTTAGAGATTTAGAAAGGTTCCTGATGATCTGCTAGCTTTATGATGGCAAGTATAAAGCATTTGGGCCTATTTGATTCAAAGCAGTAACTCCAAAGTGGCTTGTACAGTGATACTATGCCTCTGGATGTTATGCTTATATGCAATATCTGATTTCTCTTAAGAAAAGTACATATTTTTTATGATATCATCATACATCGTCATATTTTAAAACATATGGATATAATTTGTGGATAAGTGCAATAAAATTAATCTGCTGATATGTACAGCCACTGAAAACAAAGAGTTGTTGTAGAAGCTGCTTTGCAGTTACTTGAAGGGTATTTTATTTCTTTAGATCACAAAAGCTTGACTGCCTAACACTTGCCATTGTAAAGCCAGCTGGTCTTCTCTAAATACCTAAAATACCATTCAGCATGTGCTCAAAAACTGCTTGAACCAATTAAATACATACCCTAAACTTAAATAATATTTTAGAAACCTTGAAACTATCTAGCACTTTAAAGAAAGAAATTATCCCTTTAAGGTCTTTCTTGATACATTTACCCAGTAAACCAGAACTAACATCCCTTGGAAATGAGAAGATGGATTTTAAACCCCATTTTAAACCCCTTTCTGTCCATTATAACATTAGTTATGGTTTCTGGAATTCCCCCTGAACATTCGGGGAATGTTAACTTTTTTTTAAATGCAATGGGTATCATAATTTCAATCATTTCGAAAATGACTTGTAAAACATATTAGCGCAGATTACCAGACTGTTCTTTTTTTCGAGATGTGATAATTTGAGGGTGTAAATGAATATCTCTGAATCCGTTTTTGTAATAATGTTACAGGCATCATTAGGCGCGTCAAACATGCCCACCTCCTCGGAATGCAAAATGGTTTTCAATATCTCATCCTCCACTAGGTGGAGCTGTTGATATGTCCGAATGTGTAGTGAATAGGCAGACGGTCGCAGTTTTCTGTGTACCGCGCTGGGTCAGTGAAGCTGGTCGAAGCACATGGTGCTAAACTGCTTTGGTAGACTTCTCATTGCTCTCTGATCTTCTGAGTGGTATAATTGAGATGTGCATGCATTCTCCCAGCACGTGGTTCTCTCCCCTCTACCCCGTGTATAATAAATCTTCGCAGCAAAAGGCCTGGTGGAAATTGAGATGTCCTTTAATGATGACAAGAACAAGAGAACATTGTGATGAGAAATGGTTGCTCAGCCTGCCTTGGCGAGTCATTTTGCTGTTAGTTAAAATAACAGAATGTCTTATTTATGCGGCGCTTGTCATGCTTGAAGAACGCAGCATGAGCAACAATAAATATTCCAAAAACAATGTGCTGAAAGCAATGAAACCATAAATATGAATAATAATTGAATAAAATTCGCTGAAATGACCTCTTTGGAGATACAGTCTCACATTGGCCAGTCCAATCTTGATCGATCCTAGTATTTCAGGTCCCATGTTTTAAGTCGATTTCTGAGGAAATTCTGTACGTGAAATGGCTTTCCAGCTACTTGTGTTTTACTTGTACTGTCTATACAGTACTTGTACTGCCTATCTTAACAGAAATGAGCTTGAAACAGCTTCCATGGTAGAGCTTAGGAGGCACTCAACTGTTCCCCAGTGATTAGGAGCGAGGAGGTCGTGAGACCTGAATCCCAAGTGAAGCACTTCTGCTGAATGCTCCATCAAAGTCCTTAACCTGAACGACTTCAGCATCTGTAGCACTGTATAAATTCATAAAATTATCGGGCTTTTCCAGGAGGACGATGCCATTGCATAAGGCTTGGGCTCTGTGTGACAGGCTGGATCATTTTTTGATGTGGTAATGTTTTAGCACTGTGACTCAGCAGGCCAGGTTCTGGTCCCAAACTTGAGCGAGCCCCTCCTTTCTTAAAGGAGCCCCTGTTCACACAAATCCTGACTACTGGCACCATGAGTGAAGGTTCCAGGCCTCACTTTATTACAACAGCTCTCTCTTTCTTTCTGGCAACCAAGATCTTTTGTTTTTTGTTTTTTGTTTTTTTATTGAAAAATGCTTTTTTTGAAAATGAGATTTTCCAAGAAATCCCAGATGGTGTAATATCCAATGTGACTGACTTCTGATGTATAAATGACTAATGTGAGCACAAATGTTTTTGTTCTTTGAACGCTCTTCTTAAAAATGAGATCACAGATTTGTTTGGGTATTACCATGAATGCAATCAAGCATGTTCAGGTCATTTCCATTACGCTATGGTGCTTAGCCCCTTGAATTGCTGGTCCCAAGTGTGTGTGTATGTTGGGGAGGGTGTGTGTGTGTGTGGGGGGGGGCAGGGAGAGAGAGAGAGAGAGAGATGCAATTCCCCTTGGTGCATCAGCACCACATTGATGGATGGGCAGAGGAATGAACAGTCTGCGTTTTGCTTTAACATGTTCGCGGCTCAGCCTCACCCCGGTACATTTTCTGTGGCATGGTTTTCATGAGAGCGCCAGGATTAATGCCCATGGCTACCAACCAATAGTGCAACAGCTGACCAATAACACCCTAAATCATGCCGTAATGGAATAAAACGTTCTCGCCAATTATGACTTTTGCGGCCGCTATTTATAGCGCATCTGACCACGAGACGAGTCACCTTGGCAAATACACTTCGATGTTAAATTTGTTTTCACTACAGGTAATATAATTATTCATGAATTATAAATTGCTTTTTTTTCTTTTATTAAAATTTTTATTTCCACCCATATTATATTTGTCAGAGTATATATATAGGGTCCACTTTCTGCGCTTAAGCCCTTCGCTTGTTTCATATTGAAATAATGTAATAATAAATAATAAATAAATGCGCAAGCAATTACAGTACTTATTGATGACTTCTTCGCAAGGATCACGCTCTGTCTTTGTAAGTTGCCGCAGGGTGAATTTTCTAAGCTTTACAATTTGCCTTCTTTGATGATGTTTGGCTATCTGGTCGATAGCGTGTTCTAACAGTCTCATATTTTCTCCCTGAAAGACCGTTCATGTGAAACTGGAGGATTAGCTTTGGCAAATGATCCATTTGTCTAGTCATATAATATCCCGTTTCATGTGTGATAGATGATTTCCCACGGATGTGAAAGACTCCTGGTAGATGTTTCATCATGTGTGATACCAAAGTATTGTTTCGAGATAATGGTATTAGCCTACTTAAGCACTCTTCATCAATATACTGTGATTACCACAGAAGCCCAGTTATGACAATGTAGGTCAAAAGCACCCAGAGTATCTGATTTCGACTGAAAATAAACAACTGTGCAAGAAAAGAAAAGAATAAAAAACTTTTCCACATTATGGAAAGATTTAGTCCTCAGCTCCTTATTTTTGTGAAAATATGTCAGATTACGCTTGAGTTTGAAATATTGCATGCGTGATTGTGGATTGGATGTATCTTGGTCCCTTATCTTACATTCAATTTATCAGTCATACATTTGCAGGGATAGCTAATTGTCAACCAAATAAAAAATAATAATTCTAAAGAAAAACAAAAGCATTACAAATATAAATGCATGCACTGCCATTTATTGTGAGTTAGCGGCAGAGCATGACAGATTAAGCAGGAACTAGTGACGTAAAACAAACAGTTCCTGTCAACACTGCAACGACTGGAAACACGTTTCAACAACGCCTTCTCTCCTTCTTGTCATCTTTCTTCTTCTTTCCCCCTCCATCGCAATCGCTTTTATTGCGACACATTGCCTTCCTACATGCCTTCCCTCAGGCCCCTCTCTTCCTCCTCCCCTTCTTCTTCTCTGTCGTTATCTTTCACCACATTCAGTCTCTTCTTCGTCTCCGCGGGAGATCCACTGAAACGTGCTCTGTGTGACTCAGTCAGATCCTGTGGTCATGAAATGCTCATTGTGTTGTGCATAGCTATTTTTGAATGGCCTTTATTTGATCAAAAAGAAACAGAAGTGAAAAATATGTGTAGAAATCTGTGTTTTATATAGAAGAAAAATAAAACAACAAAAAATAAATACTGCTACTACTACCACTACGACCACTACTACTACTACTACTACTACTACTACTACTACTACTAATAATAATAATAATAATAATAATAACAACAAAAAATGACAATAATAATAATAATAATAATAATAATAATAATAATTTTCCTGAATTTATTTTAATTTATCGTTTTGCATGATTACAAAGCATGGCAGCGTATAACAGAATAACTATACAACAGCTGGTTCCTTTTCACCTCACTGAGTCTGATGTGCTGCAGTGTATTTCCCAGTCTCCGCCTGTGGCCTGTGAATCTAGCAAGTCCCAGACCGGTACAGAAATTAGTAACAAGTTTTTTAATTACAAAGTGGGGTGGGGTGGGGGGTGGGGGGGGGGGGGCGACACAAGTAAAATGTTTTTTTGTTTTTTTTTGCAACAGACTCATGCACGTTACATGTTGTCTTGCCCATTGCACGCTGGGATAGGCTCCAGCACCCCCCGTGACCCTGCTCAGGATAAGCTGGTATAGATAATGGATGGATGCATTAGGGCTGGTGGAAGGGTCCAGTTTCCATCTTGCTAAGACTGGAATCCTGAACACGGCATCCAACCTGGGATCAAAACTGGGATCAAAAGCACACAGCGAACCCCATTACAACTTCATGAGCTTCTCCCCACCAACAAAAGTCATAATTATGCAGCTAGATATGCAGTTTCTGGATGAAACTTTGAATTTACCAAAGACAAAAACAAACTGCGGAAAGAGAACATTTATACATGGTGCTGTAAAGCTGTGGCAGGACTGCACATTTTCAAAAGACAAGTCAAGATATAAATGCAGCCAATACTATTCTCTTTCTTTGAACTCGGGTTAAAATTCTTTACATTTTTTTCCCTTTTTTATATTTGTATTGTACCTTTATGTAATTATTATGTGTTAGGTAGATTGTTTTTATCTCTAGTGTAGTTGCATGAACCCAGGAAGAATAGTTCAGTTGAACTAATGGGTTTCTAAATACAGGAAATAAATGAAATGCTTAGGGAGAGATAATTGGTGGGAATCACTTTTGCACTTTGTCTACATTCCTTTATTTAATGTGATTTTTATCCCTGTCATTTGTTGCGTAATTTGAAGAATTAAGCCAGAGCTAGAAGTTAATGAGGAAAAAAAGCTGTGTGTAAAGGGCAATGTTTGGACCTTATTCTAGTGAGAAATGTGTCGATTTAGCCTTGGGCGAAACTGCCCCTGTTCACACATGCACTCAAACTGAATTAGAACAGGGGAAGGGATCTTTCATTACACACCATATCACCTCTTCCAGACATTTATTCACCTGGGGGGGGGGTCTATTGACTCCTTAACAGGGTCAGGCAAACTCAGGGGGGAAAAAAAGAAAACATCCTTTTTTTTTTAACAATGAGCAGTTGGAGCCTGCGGTCCATATCACATGACCCCTTGTCACTCTGTTGATTGGCTGGAGGGTGAGAATGACCTATGGCATCCTCAGCTTTAGTAGTAGAGGGCAGGTGAAGGACCGCAGAGAGCACAAGCGCCTCACACATATCCGAGGAAGCTGTGCTTGCCCCTCCTATCAGTCTCCAGTGGTCACTGAGCACAAAGATTTCATTGGTGACTCAGTGCCTGAGATGGCTGAATGACGTTTGTTCGCTGGACTGCGTCCGGGGTGAGGAATGCACGTGACCGAGAGAGAAAAAGAGAGATATTGTACGGATCGAAAAACTGGATCGAACCCAGGACTTGGTCGCCTGGGTCTGCAGGACAGATCAGTGGAGTGTTTCTCACTGGAAGATATCCCATCAATCCTGATAATGGCACACTACTGTAGCATCCAATCGCCATCATTCCATATTACCAGGTGGGCCTGTTTAGACAAGGGGGGGGGGGGGGGATGGGACAGGATTGAGGTAATCAACAAACTGCATGTGTTTCACTTCATAAACAGACAGGGCAGAAAGCTGATGAAATACCATAATTCATCTCCATATTTATGTGAAGCAGATCCAAGAACTCAGGCAGAGTTCTGCTATTCTACCACAAAGTCACCTTGCTCCAGAATATTGAGACATTTGCTTTTCTTGTACCCTTATGTTGCTCACATTTTAAAGCCATTTTATACCTTGTTTCTCCTGCTGGATATTTTACACGGAAGTTCAGACTGGGTACCTCGCTCAAGGCTACAATGGTGGTGTCACATCTAGGATTTGACCCTGTCACCTCCTGTTTAATAAGCCCTGCTGTATAAACCCTATGTCAAAATGCAGCTTGGTGAAATGTGTTTAAATGGACCAGAGAATATTTAAGCACCGTAAGTCACCTTGAAAATACTGAAATACGGTGGCAGTAATGTTGTAATATCATCACATATACAAGCTGCGGATAATTGGCTCTGGGAGATTTTCTTTTAGCAGTTTTGCACTGTGTGTTAAATTGCATAAATCAATCCAGGAAGTCATCTGCTCCGATTTTACACAGAGATAGAGGCGCTCATAACTGCATCCAGTAAAAAATTAATAAATAAATAAATTACGTGCAATATCTTCACAGTTTGCGGTTTTACTACCGCTATCCAGTTCCACTGGAGTAAACAAAACTTCAAAGGAGGGTATTTAGAGACCTGCAACACCGTGTCAACCAATCCAGCTGCCAGCAATTTAAGGGTTTTTAATTCACCTGTATGTTACCGAATTTAAACAGCATGCAGATGATATTAAAATAATCCGCTGGGGTCTTGAAATGCCACTGACAGCTCATCCCGTCAAAATGTCATTTTTGGTAAATACATGTGATCGCATGTGTGATTATAAACCCAATAAATATACATGCTGAATGCGTTTGTCAAGTGCATTCAAATATGAGCCTTTTTCCCAGAATGCAACGGGGTAATTAATGCAGTGTGCCCTTTTATAGACCTTTGAAATTTGCCTCTGTGAGTCATACTACACATTGCATCACAGTTCTCTAATTTGACAAGTCTACACAAACAGATTTAGGTTACATTCATATACAGATTTTGCTGCGCATTACACAAGAGCATATAAGATTTACCAGCATAATGCCTTCACGACAGTTACCCACAATTGATTCCTTTCAGAAATGTTGCCATCGCAATTCAAAGTGAAAACCTGCAGTCCGCGCTAGCAAGTGAATTTATTTTACTGGTCCCGTTGAAATTTCTCAAAGATATTATTTCCAGATGACATGCCCCACTAATCATCTGTGTGCATCATTTCCCCGCATTCAGCGGCAGTATCTTCCACTTTAGCTACAGCACTTGTAAAACCCATGAGAAACATACTATTGAAAGAGTGCAATTTGTTTTGATAAAAACGAAAGAGACGTTATGTAATAGTTGTGGCAGCCTTCACAGGAATGACAATGTGTCGCATGTTCATTGCACTCAGTCACTTGTTCAGGGAAGCCAAACCACTGGCTCTGACTAAGTAACCTTAAAAAAACTGTCCCTCACTCTCTCTCCCCTCACTCATTGGCAAGCCCCTGCCCCCCTTCTCCCCATCTCATAGTACCATGACCCCATTGCCCATGCTCCTAATTTAGCCCCTCCCCATATGTCTCCAGCCCCATTTCTGGGGCACTGTCTCATTCCACTCTCATAGTCCTGCCCAACCCCTTAAAGCAGGGCAGCCCAACCCTGTTCCTGGAGCTCTACCGTCCTGTAGCTTTTCAGCCCAACCCTAACAAAGGCACGCCTCACTCCTCTTAAGCAGCTAATTCGTAGAATGAGGTGTGCCAAAATGGGGTTGAAATGAAAACTGACAGGACGGTGGATCTGCAGGAACAGGGGATGGGCAGCATTAACCTAAAGTCTTGCTTAGATGGTCCTGGTCAGGAAGAAGGGTCAGCGGCGCTCGATCGACTGGCTGTGGCTGGAGGTTTGACACATAATCAATGGGGCTGAGCAGGGAGCGGCAGGGCGGTCTGCATAATTAATATTTCTCCAGCGGCAGAGCAGGGCGGGGCACAGCCGCAAGGCGGGAAGCGTGATTGACGGGTCTGCAGATTGCATCTCCCCCTGGGCGGGAGTCACCAATACTGCTCTCGGACTGATCTATTTCCAACCCCCACTTCAGGCACTGTGTCTCCGTTTTTTTTTTTTTTTTACTTTTTTTTTTTTAAAACCCTATCTCGGTATATGCCTCGTCCCTCCATCTTGTTTTCTCCCCTTCGGCTGTGTCTGTTGTTTCAGTCTCCTCAGTCAAATCGGAGGTGGTGCCACTTTGTCAAGTGTTGTTCAATTTGCCCGCCTTTCCCTGCATGGTTCTGAGTGAAAACACAATTAGTTGAAAATCTGCTTTTGTTCTGGATGCTTGCTGTCCTTGTCATTAACACTGAACTGTCGACCTGAGTGCACTGAACACCGTTTTCATAAGCTTCTCTTCGATGAGTGGAGAGCTGTGGTAAATTGACGGCCTCTTTTGAAATCATTATTTTTAGCCACAATAGCAATATTGTCAGCCAACACATCACTATACCCCCTCCCAAGTCTGTTCTCTTCCCTGTGTGTGTGTGTGAATGTGACTGCACATATAATAAATATGTGTATATGCCCATATGGGTATGTTTTCGCTGTGTGTATTTGCAGGTATATACACACACATGCAGTTAAATGTTACATGTTTTCTTCTGAAACGTGGTGCCAGCCAGCTGCTTCTTTTCACACCGCAGCCACAAGCTGTTCATGCAGAGCAGGGTTGGAGGAGACACAATCACACGCATATGTAGAGAGCAAGCCACCGGCGCGTGGTTGGCCAGCAGGAGTCTCTCCAGCAATGAATGCAGCTGTCCCTTCCCACTTAATCCGTCCCATATATCCCTTGGGTGATGAAAAGCCAATTGTGTGTCATCTCTGCAGGGTTGCCGGTCACAGTCACATTGGTACGGGCACTTTTAACAAGTGAACTACGCAGCAGCCTCTGTATGCAGGTGTGAGTGTGTTTGCATAAGAGAAAAAGTATTGAGGGTGTGTATGTATACAGGTCCTGTCAACCAAAAGATTTCTGGTTCAGAACCCAAATTCAGTTAGGAAGAAAGCTCATTTTCAGATACAGAAAGCGCAACATAGTACATCGCATTGCTTCAGTGGAGCATCCTTACATAATTTTTCACCAGAATCTCTCAGCTCAGCCCCTTATTTTGAAATTTCCATCAGATTACAGTGGAAGACAGAGAAAAGGAACACAATCTTCACTTGTAGCTCCACACCCTCCTGGTGACTGTGCGTGTGTGTGTGCATGTGTGTATCTGTACATGTGCATGTATGTGTGTATGTGTGCATGCATATGCATAATTGGTCTTGAGGCAGCATCAATCACTTTCACATAATAGTTACAGAACCCACATAATATGTAGCTGTGAGATACAGTTAAGATGCACATACCTTTGAAGAATAGTTTTTTTTTTTAGAATTGTAAGTCAGTGTTCTGGAACTCCATTTCAATTACTAATAGGGATTGTCACACCAGCATTAGAATGTTCAATAAAGAATATTCAAATTACATACCCGTGACCTTGCACCTTAAAGGGTTTTTATGTTTTCACCATGTTGAGATATATTTTACTGTAAGAGGCAGAGTGAATCACAGAAGGCACGACATGGCTGGAGTGTTTATCTATCCAAGGGAGGCAGGCCTTGAGTTCAGCCTGCAAAGCCACGCGATGGCATGAACCAGCTCACACAATCATTTAAGCCCAGGGCTGCCGTGAACCTGAAACCCAGTGTGTGCAAACCGGCCGGTCATGGGTTCAGGTCCCCGGGTGAGGGGACAGATGCTGGGGAGCCAGGCGCTTAAACCCGAACGGCTATTGGGTCAATATCCGGCTGCCGGGTGATAAAATAACCGTGTAGACCGGTTCTCACTCCTGCCCCTGGGATCTCAGTGGCAGGACTGTAACAGATGTTGCAGGAGCTGCGCTGAGTTCCTGGATCAGAGCAGAGCCGTTTCCAGCCCAGCTGGACACAGTGGCAGCCTGAGCCTGGAGGGAACTGAATTGAGAATGAATGGAGAGAAAGGCATCGATTCCACACCGCTCCCTGTAACCCCCCCCCCCCCCCACACAAAATCGTTACTGTGCACAGCTGGACATTTCCCACCAGTTGTACAGTTGCTACATATTTACCATAATCTCCACTAAAAAACTGCAAAAGATTGACCCTCCATTTTGAACACCCATTCATTTTATTCATTTTATCTGATCTGAGTTATTCAGCAAATTCCCTTCCCCAGATCTGCTTAGCGCACCATTAATAATTTATTCTTATTCTATTAAAATACTCACAGAAGTATTCCATGTGCCATACCTTGCCCACTGCCGTAAAACTGTAATGACCCATCTGGGGTAAGAACCTGCAAACCTTCTGATTCACCCCTCTGTTACCACTCCACAATAAATGTGTGCTGTATAGCAACAAGACAGGCTCTTTGATCAACCAGCCACCAGCCCAAGATGCAAGGACAAACACCACCCCTCATCCAGCCCCAAAGGCTATGTTTCCAAAGCCGTTTGCATCAATAAGAACATGGGAGCACTTCTAGGGTGATGCACATAGCGCATTTATTTGCCATAGTTCAGCATCAGACACACTGGCGTCATGTTCAGAAACACTTTTTGGCAAATTTGCTTTTATTATGACCGAACTCATCAAACTGTGTTTGTGAAGAGAAGAAAAAAAAAACACACGGAATTAAGCGCAATCAAAGTTAAGCATGGATGGTGGCTGAAACCGGAGCTGTGCATCCGTGGAGTTCAGCCGTGAAGGTTCGAAGGGTTTCCCTCCACTAGCCAGTCTTTCCGTGCGTTGGGTTGGGTTCGTGAGGCGGGCCCGGAACTGGCTGAACCCGCCCATGTCGCAGCGCTTTCTTCAATAGTAAGCGCTGTACTGACTGTTGGCTCCAGCGGGGGCGGTCACGGTGAGGGGGTCGCCATTGTCTTATGTCACTGCCCTGATTCTCTCTCCCCGTTCAAAAGAGAGCCGTTATTTATGAAACCCGCTATCTGGCGTGTGGCACGATCGATTCCTCTGTCCTTTAGGTACCAATCAATCTCACACTACTTTCACATCCAAGCCCTGCTCCCCCATCACCCTTCAATTTAATTTGCTCCATTATTAGGTCTTACCAATGAGCCCTACAGGCTGTACAACTCATTCTAATGAAACCACACAAGCCGCAAGCATAAAATGATCCATTTTTCCATTGTTTACACATTATGAAATATGGTCGCTGTGCTGGTTGACAAGCATTTATTACGATAATGACAATGATTCTTCTCTTCTTCTTCTTCTCATTATTTTTATTGTTTTATTGTTATTATTATTATCATTATTATTATTATGCTGCATTTTCTGTTTTATTTTTTTCAATCATCTAAATTCAGCAAATAAAAAGTAATTATGCATTGAGTATTACAGAGATATGTTTAATTTGTTCCCTGCAGAGGTTGTGTTAACTTCTTTTCACTTAGGAAATCAGAAAAACATGCAATTTGACCAGGGGTACCCATATGTTTGAATACCACTGTATGTCAGAAGTAGTTATGGGTTTTGAGATCTGTCCATTAAATATGAAAATATGACATAAAAGGTGTATTCAGCATCAGTTAAAACACAAAGAGTATTTATTGTAAATCAGGAAAAACTTTTTTTTATTCAATTTTAAATTTGGCACTCCATGCTACTATGAAAATCTACTCGGCCCGAACTTCTACTCACAAGCCATTCATATTAGCTGGATATTGACACGTCATTTGGTTAGAAAACCCTGTTCAAGAGTTTGACAGTTGCAGCCCACCTGGGATTTGAACCTATTACTCACCTGCATGAGTAATAGCTTCAATTCATCAGAGGTAGGCATGCTGCTGATATATATATAAAAAGTGGCCCTCACCATCTGCATGGTTTGCCAAGAGTTGCCATTTGTTTGACCTGCAAAAAAAAGGACCCAGGTCCCTCCACTAAGGGAACCATTTGTCATGCTCTTGTTCTGTCTCTCGGGGGCTCAGTCATGCTGCTGGAATCTGCCGCGCTGCAGCAGCATGGAGACGTTGCCCCAGCCCTGGTCTGCGAGGCTCAGAGTCGGGAGCCGTCCCTTCACAATTTGTTGCGCAGCACAAGGCCGCCGGCTTTTACATCTTACGTCTCTGTTACATCAGTTTCTTATTTCAGCGCTGGCTTTATTCTTCTGTCAGCCGGGTTTTGCGCTCACACGTTTCACTTTGGTCTCCATTAGGTGCCCTGTGTTACACTCTCTCAGGAGCCAGCCTGTCAGCCATGTCCTTTCTCTCCACATCGCTGAGACAGAAGAGCAATTGTGCTGTCCTGGGCCACTGTACAACAGTGATACCACGGTCCGCAACATGTAAATAAGATCAAATAAAAGTTCAAAAGATGTTTTTTTTTTCTCAGAAACACAAAAACAAAATGAAGTTTATTTAGTCTTTAGAAAAAAGGAAGGCATTTTAAATGCAAATTTTACATAACAGATGAAAAAAAAGTCAATTTCGCTCCGTACAGGGTAATTTCAGGTTAGCTCAAGTAAGGTCAGGCTTGGCATAGCAGGTTTGTTTCCCACAAGTGGCAGTTTGAACCTCTTTGGTTTCTTGTCCTTGCCAGCTTGTTGAGGGGCAGATTTATTGGCGGTTGCTTGGTTACGTGTTCTCCACCTGGATTCTTTTCATCTGGATGATTAATTAGGTAATCGGCGGGGTGGGGGTCCCTGTAATGGGGGAGGTGGGGCCGGCCGAGCAGCGGGCTCGTCCTCCTGTGCATCTTCATTCGGCTGTTTGCTCAGGAAGCCAGCGGGAAGCTGATGTTTGTGAGTACAGGAGGAAGGAAGTGGGGAGGGAGAGGCTGTGTAAAATGAAAGATGGCTCAGCACTGAGGCGGCCATTAGAGGTCCAGCACGCGGGTCGTAACAGTGAAGCAGATGCAAAATGTTTGAGGTGAAAGCTAAATAAAATAAATTCAAGATACAAGATACTTTTTCAATTTACTGAATGTTATTCTTTTTTTTTTTACATATTGCTAAACTGAAACATGCTGATTTTCCATTTAACCAGGACAACTCACTTATTTAGATTACATATATTAATGAATATGCAACGTGACAAGTTTTGCCTGTCTTGTCAAGTCTGTGCATTTCATGCGTGTCATTCATTTAAAAAAAAAAAGGTTTTGAATGTCATCAGCCCTTCCACAGGAGATCTGGCCCCAGGTTGCCCTCCAGTGTACCAGAGTTAACTCCTGAAAGTCAGCGTGTGGGAGAATATATGTGAGGGATGTGGCTCACATTTAATACTGATAGTGTCCACTCCCTATCAAGCTAAGAGGAGAAAAAGTTTAAGAGATCGAAGGCTGTAGTCAGCAGCTGTAGCGGTCTCTCATGTGTCATGTGTCCCATGTGCCACCCTGTAGCGGTCTCATGTTAAACCGCTAAAGCAAGGGTTAGGCTTGAATAATGCTTAGAATGGTGGTCTCCTGGGAAAACAAAGACACTGCCGAAAAAGGTCCCAGTGGACAAGGAGGGGGCAGTCTTCCTACTGGACAAAATGAAAATGCAATGTGCTGTGCGCATATTTTTGTTTTCTGTGAATTCAGTATGGTGATTTTGGAGATGACCGAAATCAACTCGCCAATCTGTGTTTGCTTCAAAAAAGAAGAAATGCTGGAATTTGATTGTTCCGGACAAAAGTGGATTGAATACAGGTACAGGTGTTATGTTGTTGAAGGTGCTGTCCCTCAGATAAGATATTAAACTGGGGTGCTCAATGTAGCCATTCAAGGTGTCGTGACAGGCTTTGAAAGGGAGTGGATTGCATTAATATAATGTTGTTTTTTTATGATTATCATTACAGATTTAGAATGAGGAAGAGGCCACTAATGTGTAGCTCTTACTCGCAATATTCACAGGAGCCATTTTGCAGGAGATCACTCACCACACATTAGCTGAAGTGGGGGAGGGGGGGGGATTATAGGGCCAATTGAACTGTGGGGATGGTTAGGTGAGAGTTTTTCCAGGTCCTGCACTCTATGCGATGAGTGTCATGGGATCTTAAATGACCACAGTGATTCAGGCCATTGGGTCCCCACTCACACCACTTCCAATATCAACTTAATTCATCCCAGGAGGTCCCCCCCCCCCTCCATCCAAGCACTACCCAGGCCCATGCCTGCTTAGCTTTAACAATTCAGCAAGAGCAGGGAGGGAGAGATTGCTGCAGGCTTAGAGAACGAGGCAGTTAACCCCCGGTGTCCGGGTCAAATTCCCACAAAAAACCGCCTCTCTGTATCTGACCACCTAATCATCCTCCCCTACATCTGATTGAAACAAAATTCCTTGCATTTCCTCGCTACCCACTTTGATTCCCAAGGTAGTCACTACAAATGAGAATAATGAAAAATGAGCCTTAGTTGCTACCTGGTGCTGCTGCAATATACTAGCCTGCGTAAGTGCCGTCATTTAATGGATAATGATCACCATCCACACAATCTGTTCCTCTTCATTTCATGTGTTATTGAGTTTCTGGGGGGAGGGAAAAATGTCAAGGTGCAGCTGAGAAACTGGCTTTCTTTGGTGTTCTGTAAGCTGTTGTGAGCTGCCTTGCTGTCATAAACTGAACCTATAGTCTCTCTTTCTCTTCGCTCAGTGACTCTGTGTGAAAATTTATCCTCTGCAAAAACACGGTGTAGAACAATTTTGTTATTCTTACATTTCTATTTTCTCTTTGGAAAGCTGATCATGTTCATAGGTTCATCTCTTTACTGCTGTGTCCTTCATCAGATGATCTGTTCTGAAGCATGTGTCCACCAAAATATATGAATGTTGACTGCAACATTACTATTACCAATAGGTGTAACAATGGAAATGCTTTTATCCCCTGCCTGGTGTGTGTGTGTGTGTGTGTGTGTGTGCTTATGGGCATGTATGTGTGTGTGTCTGTGCTTATGGGCATGTGTGTGTGTGTGTGTGCTTATGGGCATGTGTGTGTGTGTGTCTGTGCTTATGGGCATGTGTATGTGTGTGTGTGTGTGTGTGTGTGTGTGTGTGTGTGTATGTCTCTGCTTATGGGCATGTGTATGTGTGTGTGTGTGTGTGTGTGCCTAAATGGCATGTATGTGCTTTTGCACAGGACTGCAGCCCTGGTATTGCTCACAGAGAGAACATCTTGCTCATTAATAACGAGTCCTGTAGCGGTGGTGAAAAGCCTGCATCAGCAGCAGGTTAATGCAGAGAGGAATATTATGAGCCGGGTATAGCGTCGCACAGCCGGTCTGGAGAAATGGTCTGCCATAAAACACCACTCTGCACACCTCTGTTACAATTTCATCCCCCTGCTTGTGCCAAGAGGAGAAAACTGGGACAAGGGTCTGTAGTAGAGGGCTGCCTGGCCTGGCTGTCCTCAACTGTTAGCCACTGGACCAGAACAGAACAAATCAGAGCTAAAGCTTGTTTCTCGACCAGTCCAACTCCAAGCCTCGTGTTGTTTACTTGAAGCTATATAACTCAACTTCTGTGGTGGAATTGTGGCTTGGCACACTGTAATCTGATTGGACGCAGCCTGAAGAAGGGGGCAACCAAGTGCTCAGTTTAATGGCACAGTTCTAACACCCAGCACTCGTCAACCAAAGTAAATCAGTGCAGTTCCTGTAAAAGCAAAGCTGTTGTGTGGAAGCATTACTGGACAGGTCACGGCGAAGGCTGGAGTATCAGGACTAGGGCAGGAAGAGCTCTGTCTGTTACGGTGGCAGGAGCATCCTGCCGTTCTGCTGGGATAGATGGACCTACGGCAGGCTGGCCCTGGTGCCTCTGGGAGGTGAGCATTTTCACTGCGAACACGTTTTTTGATAAAAGTGTTAGGATTGCTGACCCACTGGTGCTACTGAGGGAGAAGCCTGGACTGCTGAAGAGGATGAGGTTCGCTCGACGCTGGGATAAATAGTTGTGCACCAGCAGGTTGAGGGAGCACACATGTCAGTTTTAGCCTTTCCATAGCCACATAGGGAGGTCGAAGGTGAGTGGTGGAGCAGGTGATGGAAAACCTCATATATCCTCCTGACACCCGGCAGTCATGTTTAAGTATTTTCATTTTTCTCACATAATACAAGTGTCTTACGTGTTGCAGTGAAAATATTTTCTTATTAACAACACTATTTACACAGGGCAACAGAGATCAGAACAGTAGAATATATGGTTCCTCAGAACAAGACCAGAGACCCCTTCAGGGAACAAAAATGAATTGCCAGGTCTTGTGTTCCAATTCTTCAATGACATGGTAGCCCTTGTCTCAAGGAGCACGGGAATAGACCAACCCCCCCCAACTGAACTGTGCAGGTTTTCAAAGCAATTGTGGCTGAGCTGACATTGTGAGATATGTGTGGTGCAGGGGGGAACCGCACTGTTGAAAAATGATGGAGCTTACGGCGGTTCTTGTACATCTCCTCCCCGCGAGGTCTGGTAATGGTTTCCACAGAGCTCCTGTGGATGGTGAGCCAACTGCAATACAAGCTCCGCGTCGCCGTTAGCTGGGCTATTAGGGTGAAACAGCATCCTGCTCTGCAGTAGCCGGGGCCTGCTAGCACATTAGACGCTAGCTTCAAGTTGTGGCCGCCAGTTGCTTCATCCTGCGAGGCAATTTGGACAGCAGTTGCCAGCGATAAAACATCTGGTTCTAATAACAGTCTCACACACTTCATTGTTGTTGGTGTGTTCAGGAAGCCGATCACCAGTCCTTTAGGCTCGATGGGCACCAGATTTACATAGTTAGGCCCCTGAGGTGAGCTGCACACTGCTGTGCCCATTCCCTGGGCAGCTAATGGCGTTGTTCGAACACGAGCCACCACAGGAGAGCACTTTTTGTGGCGGCGAAGCATGTCTCCAAGAGCAGCACAGCTGCCAAGTCAATCTCTAACCGGAATCAGTCTCTAAGGTCCGGAAAATGCACTTAAACTTTTTGTCCCAAGACGCAGCAAGAGTGTGTTCTTCTGTGCAATGTTAACACCACTCAAGCCATACGGTAGGTAGCTCATCTAGGTAGCGTACAAATGACTGAATCCATTACATTACATTGCAGGCATTTAGCAGACGCTCTTATTCCGAATCCACCGCAGTGAGGTCTGTTACCGGAGCTCGGCATGGAGGAGATGGGAGAGAGAACTAAGGCATCCAACCATTAGGTCTAAAGAAAGGACTTGATCAGCAATTTCACCACAAATCCTTGAAACATACTCAATTAGTGTAATTATAATGCACAGCGCTCATCAACTGACGTAAAGCAGTACTGTTGCAGTAAAGCAATACTGCGCAGCATCGCAACATTACCACAGCATTGTTGTCGAGGCCAGTACCCAAACATAACAGACACTCCCCTTTCAGGTCATTTCCTGCTAATGGGTGTTACATAGCAAAACCTATTCACACGTAGTAAAGCAGAAAGATGATTATGTTCATGTTTTGAATGGGGAGATGTGTCGCTGATTGGGTGCACTGGCCAGCCAGGCTATCTCACTGGCTAGCAAATTTGCTGGTCTGGCTAACCAGCTACCTACCTGATGAGCTAATTTGCTCGCTACTTAGCTGACTGGGCACAACAATTGCAAATTTGCCAGAATGGATCCAGTTATAGAGTATTTGTTTAATCATTCTGTTCAGAGGTATAAAATACAAATTTTATAAATGAAAATGTACACAACAAACTTGTTGGAAAATGCTCATTTCAAACTGAGTGGTACTAGTACGTCTAGCTGTGGGAAATGTTCGATGATTAGTTATCTTGTGATTTTTAATTTCAAAATCAAATGCATCCAGTTAAATACATTCAGTATCCTGTAAATTTGTTCTTTTCTACACTTCACCATTTAAAAGTGTTCCCACATTCAGGCATACTTTAAGATGGCACTGCACAGTCATTCCTTAATCAAATATCGAGTTCTTATACACACATCCCTCCTCGTTTCTCCAATTATCGGCTGTGATGCCATTTTTTGTGGTTCTTAAAGTCTCGTGGGAAGGCAGAGAATGCCCTTTAAGATGCAGACAAAACTGGAGGCAGATGTGCCGAGGAAAGGTTGAGGACGTGTGTGCCGGGGCCTTTAGCGACCGTGCGCTAGCCTCGCTCAGCTCCCCCGCGCCTTTCATTAGCGCGCGGAAAAGGAAGAGACTCTGTCACCCAGGGGTAAGGGAGAAGGTGCAGAGGTAGCGTGTTCTTTCTTTTGTCTCAGCCCCCCCCCCCCCACCGCACCCGTCCTGGCCTTAATCAGACCGTTTCCATAATCCTGGCTTAGTCATCCTTCTGGCGGTGGTCTGCGGTCTGCGGAGGGCAGACAATTATAACCGTGTCTCGCCGAGCACCGACGCTCCCGCTCCGGCGTCTGCCAGAGGGAGGGGGAGAGAGAGGGAGAGGGAGAGAGAGATAGAGAGAGAGAGAGGGAGGGAGAGAGAGAGAGAGAGAAGTGAGGGAGAGAGAAGGAGATTAAGAGCGAACGAGGGAGCGGTATGGAGAAGGCGGGAAGAATATTTATGCTGCAACCTTAAAAGTCACAAATTAAATGAAGGCTTCTCAGCACAGTCGTAAAGCTGTGTATCTGTCACACGGTCGAGAGGTTTTTAGATTCTGCTAAGAACAGCGAAGATGCAATAACCACTCCACTCCACTCCACGCCCTACGACCAAATGGGCTACGATGCCCTTTCCTTAAAATCTCATTAAAACCCTGCACATCCTTTGAAAAACAGCCTCTCTACTGTGTTATGAGGACAGCTGTGTCCTCACTTATGCTGGGTTGGGAAGCCTGCCATTTCTGCTTGTGTGTTAACCCTTGTGTTCAATTTGGGTGAAACTGACCCAATTTAATTAAACTTTTAATAAAAGAGGGACACTTTTGAAAGATGTATTTCATTAACAGTTTGTTGTTCATCATCCATATTTGTATTTTTTTATTATTATTATTTTTGCCTTCATGGTTTCTTTGAATATAATAAGTTAAAGATGAAAAGTAATAGAGAATGAAAAAATGAGATATAAATTTGTGTTTTCACAGACAAACATGATTTATGATCCTGTGCCTTCATAGTAGAGCCTTTTTATATAAATTACATCTTCATAAAAAAATGAATGAAACTTTCATTGCTAAATGCGATCTAGCAGAGGAAAGTGGTAGCCATTAACCATATATATTATTTATATTGTTTGCAGTTGAGATAAAGATAATATATATATATACACACACACATGCACACACACTCACATGCGCGAGTGCATACATACACTCTCACACGCACACGAGTGCACGTGCACATACACACACACGCACTCACACATGCATGTACACACACACACACACACACACACACACACACACAAACACATGCACCACGCACACGCATGCACATACATACATGAACATACACACACACACACACACACATACACTGATGCCAGTTCTGCTGGAATTTAACAGTGGGCAGAACAATAATATAAATGGCATATTGTGTGCAAATGAATGAGAGCATCATTTGCATTTATCATAAGAGAGAGAGAGAGAAACAGCTGAAGTCTCTCCCACATCCTCTTTGTGGCTATGAGCTGGTGTCATGCTCAGCTTCTGTAATTATCTTTTCATTCTTATCAGATTGTTGAATGGGAATAAAATTTAAGAAGATTAGCTCCAAATGGTAGTTCATTTGTAATTTATAATTTTGGGATTGCTTTCCGATGGCAGGATAAAGAAGATGGCACAATGGTCAGAAAATGTAAAAATAGCTGAAAAAATTGTACTGGATAAATGGGAATCAGAAATCCAACTGAACAAACGTATTTCCAAGGTTATTACTTGTTTCCAAAAGTATCATTCTCAAGCATGTGCCACACCTGGGAATCAACCCAGCAACCAATCAGGTGTTCTGGGAGGGACTGAAATGTCTACCATTTTATTTTTGACGCTCTGCTACTTTGAAATACATGGGGGACTCTACACATGCTCAGAAACATGCGGTGAGTAGCATGTAGTGTCGCAGGCCAGATCGGACTCATAAACCACATTACACAGCCTTTGGCAACTGCCCACGGAGTAAGAGTAGCTGCTCTTGAAATATGTGGCTTGAAATGTGTGGGTTGCATCATAAGAGAGGTTGCATGTTCCATTCCATGATGGGTCAGTACTATTTTACCCTTGGGCAAGAGGAATGGTATCAGTGCTCATCCAGCTTTATAAATGGATAATAGATAAACAGATATCCTGTATATTTCTTACGTCTAGCGCTGCTCCTAGGCTCATAAATAATGTAGAGAATGTGTTTTGTGTAACTTGATACTAGGACAGCAATGGCATGGTGCATATGGAGATGCATTCGTCTCCTCAGGCATCAGAGAGGCAAAGCCCTCTGATTTACCCCTGCACGGTCTGCCAAAGACAAATACTAACACAGGGAATGGTGAAGATAACTGAATTCTCTTAAGTGATATACCCATTCCTGACTTGGGCCAAATGTGATTCAGAGTTACAGACCCAGAGAAATACACAATGCTAGAGTTTACAATGATCTGTTATACCCAGGCATACATCAAATGTCACTATAAAGCAATAGTACTGTAGTACTGTAGAGAATAAGCCATAGATCCGACCTGAGCCAAAGCCATGTCTAATTCTTTGAAGAGTACGCTATTTGGAGTGTTTTTTTTTTTTTCAAAATTATAACTCAGTGTTCCAGAACTCCGTTATTTTTGGTTACCAGTAGTGATTGTTACATCAGCATTAGAATATTCAGCGTTCTAATCACGTTTCTGATCTTACACCTTAAAGGTTTAACTCTCTACAGTTCCCCAATAGGCAATCAGAACAGGCTTCTTACAGTAATGATTCAAAGCTCAAACAATTGTCTGTGTATTGCCATTGCATGGTTTATTCTCTACTGTAGCCTGCTGTGTCTCTTCCTCTCCTGGACACATTATATGAAATTCACATGTTCATTACAATTACCATCACTTAGCAGGTGCGTTTATCTTTTATTTTTTATGATTTGTACGTAAGTGGAGAACATCGGTGTCAAGTCTCAGGAATACAGAAGTGCGATATCACCAGGAAGGTGCAGAAGGGCCATTTATAATCAATGAGTGTAATGCTAACCTAACAAACAGCCGTTTGCGATAAAGGGTTGTCTGGAGTTCATGGATGCTCAGCTTTTATTGCAAACGGAATGCAAACCGACTAACGTTTCCACACAAAACAGTCAAAACAGTTTGCATTGTAACAAAAGAAAATACCCCGAGACAGATAATCTTTACACAGCTCTACCTAGACCCATGTATTATGTATTGTGCCTTCATGGCCTTGTAAGGTGCTGTGTCAGAAGCATATGCATTACATCACCGCCATTCAGCATGCTCTCTCATCCAGAGAAACTAACAATGAGACAGAAGAACAAATTGTATGCTCATGAATGAAACAGTATGAGTGACATTTATAGACCAGGCTATGACAGCCTTCGAGCTTGTGCGTACTGTGTGTCTCCCATTCACTGTTGGCTGTCCTTGTCAGATTGCTTATCCACAAAAATGACTAACATACCTACAAGCTAACAGTTATAACAATGCTGGCTGCTAGCAGTCTTCTGTGCTAGCTAGTGCTGATGAAGTCTGGTGTCTCTGTACCAATAACAGATTAACGATGACCAATAATCGGACTGGCCAGCAGTGGAGTCCTCCAGCCGTACAGCACACATCCCAGAGTTCTGGGTTTGGTAACAACTCCCAGAGAAAAGATCAGAAGCAGTGTAGAACGGCTTCCTAATTCATACTGTATTAGGCTGAAGATAGAGGCTTTGACACCAGCAGCTTCAGATTCAGTCTGTGGAGGCTTGCTTTAAGTGAAGCAATTTCCTCCTGCCACTGCTCCTGAGATCTTCACATCCCCCCCCCCCCCCTTCATCCAAATATTTTACTGCAGTAATTTTGGGAAATGCAATCAAATCAATGCATTTGGCTAATTAGCTAATTAGATTAATTCAGTCTTGATAATAGGCTGAATGAAAAAAACAGCCTTTTTGCTTTGGTTTTAATCATTACTTCATAAGTGCCTGTCATAGCATGTTTACAATGAGGTGCGGTGCAGTATTAAGACAGGCAGTGCAGGGTGCCAGCCATATTTTTGTAAGTAATCAGAGCAAATTCTGAAAAGATCAATTGGATTGCGTTGCCTTAATGGGAAACAAATCTAAGAGTGTAAGGCATCCTGCTGGTAAACATAATTGAACTGTAGAATTGAAGAAAAGTATTAACATACAGAATCCTGTAATGTTGAAATATCCATGTATTTTACTGATGTTGTGCATGGGCGTGTGTGCACATACTTCCATGCTTGTGTGGAACGCGTGTGCACATGCATGTGTATGAACGCGTGTGAGCGTGTACACATACACAGACCTGTAAAGCAGAATTGCCTTTTCATATTTTTTCAGTTTATAGTCTAGCCATTATCAGTTTTACTTGGATTGATAGTGTTTTCTTAATTAAAAAATGAGTTCATACCACTATTTGTGCCCCCTACTAATTCATATATGTTTTAGGCAATAAAGCAGGAGTGTGCGTATGTGCATGTGCTGCGTGTGTGTGTGTGTGTGTGCATATGTGTGTGTGCGTGTGTGTAAGTATGTGCACACAGATCACACCATACACAATGAAAAGAAAACAAACATATTTTACAAAGGTACACATAAGCAGTGCAAGATGGTCTGGACAGAATGACTGGTAAGCAAACAAAATGTAATGGAATCCATGAGATTAAAAGTATCAAGAAAACATCAGTTTTTACGAACACAGAAGTCTGATTGGGTCTGGTGGATGCGGTCGGAATGCCATCCCAACAAGCTGCCCTTGTTCACAATAATCTAATCTTGAATGAGAAGTGTAATTGGAGTATCACAATTGCATTATTCCTCGATAAATAATGAAAGCAACCAGGACTTGGTAGTGTCCACAGATATTTTTCTCCCCACTGTAAGTAAAGTCCCCATGGACTGCAGTTACGAGTAACTGACTGTGAAATGTTCACAGTGCAGTATGTTACAGTTGAAGTGGCGGTGCAAACTCACAGAACACAGCTTGAGCGGGTCTCTCTGTAACTCTCCGCAGGTTTGCGGAACAGAAAGGCAGTGAGGGGGGACTGCAGAAGACCGAGATCGGCGCATAATGCGCTGTATGCTGTCAGTGGCTTTGTGGTGATTTTCCGAAATGCTCATTAAAGCCCCACCCTCCCCCCACCCCCAATCCGCCCCCTCCCCCTCCTCAGACCGCTGTTAGCGCTGAGCGGATCTGCTCCCGGCCCACTCCAACACGGCGGCACGGTCGGTAGTAAACACGCTTAGGCTGCGCCGCGCTACGCCGAATGCCAAATCTGTGCAAGCAAACCGGACCGGACTGGAATGGGAAAATACCTAGTCTCTGTCAAAGAGCTTTACCTATGCTGTGGGCGGGTGGGGAGAGCTAAGGACGCAGGTCTGCCCATTTACTCATGATGGGGGCAAAGGGGGAAGGGGGGAGCTGGTCAGGGTAGCAATCAAGGCCAGTGCCACTCGATCTGATTGTCCACTGCACTAAACGTGCCCACAGAAACCTGCGGGCATAATCACAAAATTAATAAAGAGGTTGGCCTTTCCTACGCTCTCCTGATTGTATTGTGGAGTTACAGGCAAAAATCTACAGAAGCCAGAAGGCCCCTTAGTACAGCTCCAATATGCACTTTGTTGTAGTCTGTATTAGTATCTGTTTTGCTGTTAGTGTTTATTTTATGTTTTTGTAAGTTTATTATTTTTCACATCCTCCGTCCCAGTATTTTCATTCTCCCGGTCACTTGTCTCCCCAGTGCCGTCTCTGTGTCTGTGTTCCCTGAGCTGCTTCACTCCCCTGTATTTGCATGATTTCACTATTCGGGTGGTTCCGGGTTTTCGTGGTTTCCCCCCTTCTTTCCAGTATCGTTTTACTTACTTCCTGCTTATATCTAGTTTTTACTCATTTCTACTAATCCTTACTAAGTTATAGATTGTAAAGTACTAACCTCATTAATATACTAACATGTTAATATTACTAATGGATTAACAAACACTAGTTTTGGGTTTTTGATAGTTTAAATCACTATACTAATACATTAACCATTCTCCCCTTTTCCATGCTGCGCTGTAGCTCCGCCCCTTTTCTTTCTAGTCTGCCCTAACGCTGAGTTCTGCAATTGCCTGCACCTGTCTCTTGCTCTAACTGCACCTCTCTCTCTCTGCACGTGTTTTACCTGCTAAACCCAGGCCGTCTGTTATCATTGTTGTCTATGTGATTCCAGTCCGCGTTTTGTCAGTCCCCTGTCATTTAATTAGTTATCCTAATGTTCTTCACCTGGATGTTGTTTGTTACTCCGCCCTCACTCATGTAACCCCTCCTTGATTGTTAACTTCCCCAGTGTATAAATGTCAGTCTTTTCCACCAGCTCCCTGTCAGAATGTTGATTGTATTCACTGTGCTGATGTTTTGTAAGCCTTTGTTTATCGAGATTCATGAGACGCCTTCTCCGTACGACTTTGAGTTTGCCTGCCCCTTTTGTTTGATTGCTTTCTGGTTTGACCTTCGCTTTGTTTTGACTTCTCTTTTGCCTGTTCCTTTGTACCTTCGCCTATCTGATCTCCTGGCTTTTGATTTTTTGCCCGTTTACCACTATTCTTTTGGAAACTCGATTTTGTACCGTCCTATCTCTGATTACCTGGCTTTTAACTTTGGACTGAATAAAGACAAGGTTTTTTGGATTTCCCTGGCCTGCGTTTGGGTCCTTGAACAGAACATTACACACTTAGTTACAGGGTCACACTTGGAATGATCCTGTCAGAGGTCTTTAGAATCTGTGTTAACTCACAGGTGAAACACCTTTTGCAATCTATTACTACGGGTTTATAGAATAATCTGAGCAAAACATTCCAGTGGTCCTCGACAGAGCTGGTGTATCTCTATCTGTGTGTGTATGTTTGTGTATGTGTGTTGTGTGTGCAGATGTGTGTGTGTGTGTGTGTGTGTGCATGCGTGTGCGAGTTGTGTACTTGTGTATGTGTGGTATATTTCTGTGTTTGTGTGGGGTGGGGGGTCAGTGTAGTTAGGGGAATAACTTTATGTGCAGATTTGAAAGAGGGAGCCAATGTAGGCCCTGGCTTTGATGGGATTAAGTGTTCCACATCCAGTAAATCTGTCACCATGTCAGTTTTCAGACCCGCTCAGTGCACCCATCCAACCCTATGCTCGGTCATTCCTCTTCTCCCTGGCTCATCACTGGCTTCCCTCTCTCTCGCTCTCTCTTCCAGTCTCAGCTTGATTGACACACATTTCCTTGGCTCTTGTTCAACACTTGTTGATTACACTTGTTTATTGATAATGCTTTACCCATCATTTCTTTTGTGTGACATTTGGAAGAAAATAAATATTACTGAGTACAGTAGATTGAAGGGAGGGCATGACCTGATGTTGTTTTACTCAGAGAGGGAGGGATGAAATGATGAGTTGAGCATCATTCTTACATATTTTCATTGATGGCAAAGCTGCTGTTAAGCAAGACAAGGATCCCCACGGCCAACCTGAAGGTAATGTACAGTAAGGAGTTAATCATTTAAACCCTTTGAGTAGTCAGTGTTCTAGAATTGCTTTCATTTGCCAGTAGTGATTGTTCCATCAGCATTGGAATGTCCAGGAAAGAACATTCTAATCCTTCTAATCACATCACTCTTACACCTTAAATCCTTTGAAGAGCTGGCTTTTTTGGAATGTTTTTTTTTTCCAAAGTCCAAATAACTCCATTATTTTCAGTTGCCAGCAGTGATTGTTACATCAGCAGTAGATATTCAGAATATTCAGTTCATAACTTTTTCTAATCACATATTTGTGAGCATCACTGCCCAGCTGAAAAAGAAAATTCACCGCTCTTCATTTATTCGCCTGTTAGCAAAAAGGTTTCGGGTACAAAAGCCCAGAGTATCTCGATGTCAGAGCATTAATCAGGCGCGATTGGATTGAGACAAATGCACTCTGCCTCTTACTTACTCCAGGACTGGGAACCGAAAGCAGAACCTGTGTGTCAAACAGGATCAGCCTCAGTATCTCCTCTGCCTGAGTGAGAAAAGCGGCTGGCTCTGTCCCACAGAGCTCCGTCAGACCCATTCAGCGTTCTAATGTTTATGGGGGCAGCGGAGAGGAGAAATGAGATCGGGAGAGAGGTCGCGGAGATCGAGGCGGCCGCGCGTCGAACCCGTGTTTGTCTGTGAAGTCAACCCTTGTAGAAAGTAAAAGAGGCAATATAACGCTGGCTTACCGCAGGTGCGAGGTAGCAAAAATGAATAGCTGTGGGAAAAGGTTATCCACACACCGTGTCTCCAAAGACCACAGGCGTCCGAATGAATTTTTGAATTTTTACCTCTTATGAAATTAATCGCAGGGTCTAAATCATGGAAAAGGTTAAAAAAAAAAATGTCAAAAAGGAAGAGCAGAGAACTGATGGAAGCACTTTGCTGCTAGCTGAGTGCCTGCAGTGGGCCTGCACCAATGGCTGTGCAGCCCAACTGGAATGCACTCAGGAGGAAGGTGTGGTAATGAAGCAGGCCGTATGCAGCCGTGTTAAATCCAGAGAATAAAATTCAGTCTTATTTGCATAGTGCTTTTTACAGGTGTGAGAAAATGGGGGAAAATAAAGAAAATCGGGAAAGCGCAGGCCTTGGGTTCAGGCTCTTGTTTTCTCAGACACAGAAATGCTCCACGGAGATGTGTCCTCTCTTCCTTCCTGTTGGTTGTGTGTGCTAATGAGCGTGCAGTATCAGGCCCTGGTACAATCTTGTTACAGATATTATGATGATCCCGCCATTCCGGCTCTCCTCGGTGGCAGTGATTCATTTGCTTCTCATCAGAACTCAATTTCTTGAAATCTCCCCGAGCGCAGTAATGTTTCAGAGCATTATTCGAGAGGGAGAGGCGCTGATAGACCTTCGATCCAAGAGCGCTGCTGATGACCCAATGACAATCAAGAGAGAGAGGAAAGAAATGCTTGAATTTTCTGATTCCTTTTTAGAAGCCTGAGATGAAGACATCAGCACTAAGCTGTCTTTTAATCAGCACAGGAGCAAGTTAAGAGATCCCTTTCAGCGATCACTAAGTATTTTTTTCTGTCTTTCCTTTATGTCTAGCAAAGTCTTATCCACTGCTTTACTGCAAGATTCACAGAGCTGATATGTGTCTTAATCCTAAACTTTCTGTTTTTACCAATATAAATTCTAATCACACAGGTTGTGCTAAAAAACAAATAGACCTCACACGAATCCCAACGATGGAGCAACCAGTCCAGTGTACTGCTGCCCATAAGTCATTGTCTCTTGCTAGGCCATCTCCTGATTGCTGGTGATGTCACAGGAAGGAAGTGGTCAAGCAGAACACCAATACCCTAGTGCAGTGACGGGAATGCTGCAGACACGATTTTTAATTACCGTTAATTATCCCAAAGTCCTTAAAGCATAAAGTAGGAGGTTCCCCTGTGCCCTGGCCAATATCCAGGCTGGCTTTCTCAGTCTAAAAAGTTTATCATCTCTGGTTTATTTGGTTTAATGATCCCTCCTCCTCCATCAAAGCCAAGGTTTGGTGAGCGTTCTGGTGGAAAATGGCTGTCGCGTATCACCCAGGTAGATGCTACACATTTATGGTTTTTGAAAGGAGTTTCCTCCCATCGTAAAATGAAAGGCACTCTATGAACGCATTATATTATGATGATGCTTATGATTATTAATGTTATTTCACCAATAATAATAATAATAAGAAGAAGAAGAAGAAGAAGAGGAAGAAGAAGAATATTAGATTTCTGAACTTCAGAAGCATGGATGTCAGTTGTTGCAATAAAGTTTTATGCATCTAACACAACATGACAGATTGCATATGTTCACCCATAAGCCTGTACATTGCACCTGCCGGCAGCTTGATGTAAGTAGAAGCTAATTAGGTTAAAGCGCACACATTTGCTTCAGGGCTGAGTGCAAGTGCAAATGCATCAAGTCAGGGTGAGACACAAAGAAGAAAGCCACAGCTATTTATAAACACACTCTCCCCGCAATGACTCACGCACGTTAGGCCCCATCGAAAATCCTGCTCCTGTACAATAAAATGTGAGTCTTAGCACTGCTAAGTGGTTCATCCTGTTAGTGTGCTGTTCTTGCGCGGGGATGGAACCAGTATTGAATGCAGACTGTGCCAGCGCAGCCCAGCAGGGTGGCGCGTAATTGGCTGTACTGTCAGCAGGGGTGGGTCTCTGCCTGCGGGACGTCCCGTCGCACACCGGTGATCCCCTCGGGTCCATCGGGCACCCATCGTCTGCCTGCAGACAAGAAGTGTTCCCCTGGCTCCCTCATGTCTGACGCTACCTGAGAGCTGCGTCAACTTCTGAGCTGTGGTGGAGCACACACGCAAGAAAAAAACAACAAAAGAAACAATCTGACACATTAAGTGGTGCGCTTTGAGATGAAATGTTCCGGGTAGCAGTTTAAGCTCAGCTGGGCAGTTAGAAGCTGCTGCTGCTGCTCCCGCCCGCATGTTCCCCCTGACTTCACGAGCGGTCGCTGTAGCGGAAAAAGAGCTTAGAAGAGCAGCTCCACGCTACATCAACCTTTGCTAAGGGGTTTGCAGCAATCAGAGGCCAGCAGCGAAAGTGTCCGAGCTCTGGGAAGCGGCACGCAGTCCCTGACGGGCTGGTATTTAACCTCAAGTCACCGCGTTTTCGCTGAGTCAGAGTAGAGACCGTGCACCCGGACCGCAGACCTCCAGCCAGCAACCAGCTTGGATCCGGAGGCCGTCCCACGGCGTCGCAAAACAGAGGCGCTCCGCCGTTCGCGGAGTCCGAGCAGACAGCGTGTCGTCCGAACGCCATCGGGACGCGAGGGTGCATCCCCTTCAGCCCGAGGCAGGGGGCTGTAAAAACCCGAAAGGTCGCTCGTTTTCATTTCGGCCGGGCGCGAGCGCATCGCCGGTAAAACAGATGAGGTGGGAAAGGGGAAATTGGTTTGTAAAATGCAATCTGTGTTTTACTGTTGCAGAGTCAGGTTTAATAAAGCGGGTCTGATGGCCCAAGAGGAAGGAGGGGGAAAAAAAGTGTCCGTTGGAGGTGGCATTTTCCCGAACCCGGACGCTTGGACCGCTTCAGGGCCTCGGGAGCATCGTCTGTGACAGGGGGATAGTGGAGAGATAGGAGCAGGCAGCTCAATCTAAAAACCGGCCTTTATCGTCCCATCTTAAATTACTGATACAGTACAGAGCAAGTGAAACTAGACCCCGCTCCGCCCTCAGACAGTGGATACGTGTTACACATGCACATGAGCGCAGAACTGATTTCAATATCACATTATATTAATATCTCTGCCACATATTTATCCGAAGAAGCAGACAACCAAAAATAGCATAGAATTCGGCTTAAATTAACAGTTGAAATTTAATTCGTTAAATTACTCTTGCAGTCAAAGAATGATGGACATTTAAAATCTTACATGATATGCATATGTTTCATATTAAAATAATGACACTTTCAATTTCTACAATGTGAAATTCAAGAACCCAAAGACAATATTCCCATTATTAT
Organism: Anguilla rostrata; assembly: GCF_018555375.3. Lineage (NCBI taxonomy): Eukaryota > Metazoa > Chordata > Actinopteri > Anguilliformes > Anguillidae > Anguilla > Anguilla rostrata. The sequence goes on along the minus strand of NC_057941.1, from coordinate 31,747,632 downwards.
TGCTTATTATTACAATATATAGTGAATATACTATATATACTGAATTATAAACGTGTGTATTGTAACATGGTTGTAAAAATTATGAGTGAGTTTTGGAAAAATTTACTTTGGCCTTCTGTAAATTGTTCTTCTTATTAAAAAAAAAAAACAAAAAAAAAAAACAAGAAGAGCACTGGAAATGATTTTACAACATTATAATTTTCCCTCCAGTTTTTTTTTCCCATTCACCCTGTGTCCGTGTCCTGGCAGTTTGCAGGGCCAAATGTCAGATCAGGTCACACTGAAAATGCACATTGATCCACTCCCTGCCACAGCCATTCTTCAGTCCCTTTACTGCAGCTGTTAAATTCTAAGACATCTAAGTACATTTGCTTGTTGTGTAACCCATTTTGGAAGAAAGAAAAAAACATAAAATAATAACTGAAGGACATTGAATGCAGTTTAACTCTTAAGCTATGTACTGTAGTTTTACGTTATGCAAGTAAATCGAGCCTGTATTAGTTTACAATGATAAAGCAATATTTCATAAAGAAAATTATTCATAAAGCAGTAGTAATGTTCTAGGTAGTAGTAATGTCGGAAGAACTCCAATTTATTTTTTCTTGGTGTATGCCAGGTTAAAATATAGTGTAGTGTGTAATTGTTTACCTAAATATGTCAGTGATGTTTAGGTTTTTCTAATTTGCATGCACTTTAAAATTTTCTAAGACTTCTTTAAACTATTACTCTCTAATTTTAGTTCTACCTCTGTCTCTCACGTGTACATGAAAAGGAATGCAGGCATATATAAACAAGCTCAACGTGCCAAAATGGTGGGTGGTTCGTGGCAAAGATGCTTGCCTACAAGCATATGCTAATTAGCAAGCAAGTAACATCATGTTAAATCAATGAAAAGGGATATGTTTATTTGGCCCTAAAAAAAGTGTTTTTCATCCTCACATTACCTACATTAAGTAACAGCAAGCTTCTAGAACTAAATTACAGGTTGTTATTTTGGGAGAAGAATGCCAGGGATTAGTGCTGAATGATTGGTTGGCAGTCTTGTTGATTATTACATCACTGTGTGGATTTTTTTGTCCTTGAAGACAATTCTCGATTAACCCCCTTAAACCTCTGACCTTGAAGGGTAAAGTGTAAAGAATTGTTTTTCCTTTATAGTCCATAGCATTAATTAATATAATGAATCTATAAATGAGCACATAGATTGTTCTCTCCAGGGTGTGACAGCTTTTATATCACAGCCCCTCCTGTCCTGATAAACTAGTCATACGTGCATAATGGCATCGCCGATTCACACCGCCATTTTAGCCTGATTTCACCTCACTTCCATGGCAGGTAGGAACCACGAAAGAAAGGCTGCTGTGGGCACAGAGGCTGAGGTTCCCTAGGTTTGACCCCTGACCCCTGAACTCTGGTGACCCGAGACAGAGTCTCTTTCTTTGTCCTGTGCCACGGGGTTGATCAGTGCCCCCTGCCTGCACACTCAGCTGATTCGGCCTCTGATGAGACACAATTGAAATTCCATTATAGGGGGAAAAAAATAAAGAAAGAAAAAAAATCAATATTTAATTTTCTTTCTAGACGATATGTTATAAAGCTAATCGGGAGAGACTCAAAAGGCTGAACCTGGAATGACAATTAGGCAAAAGACCCCCCCCCCCCCCAACCTCCCCTCCTCTTTTCAGTTTTGTTAGCCCTCATTACCTCCCACTCTCAGAATATCTCTCACACTCCATTGTATGGTGGCAGTAGCAATATGTCGCGCATTCACGTGCTTGTCTTGTTATGTACTATAAAGATATAATATGCTGTCTCAAGCTATGTGTGGGGTCAGACCTGCTGTGTTGAAAATGGCCGCCACAGCTCAACCAGGTTTCCTGAAGATGCTGTCGGCCACCATGGCCCCACTGACATTTCAGTGTTCCTCTGTTTGGAGTTCAGTTGCATGGAAAAACATGGCGCCAGTGGTTGTGGTGGCATTCACACCGAAGACCAGAGAAGAGAGACCAAACAGCTGGCCGTTTTTTTACATTTTTTGAAACAGCCTCAGGTCGTTGCACCTCCACCAATATCCAACGCACTGTGGAAGAAAATTGTCTCCGGAGTTTTAATTTTATAAATAAAACTGGGATTGATTTTAATTTTATTTAGATTATTTTTTTGTGACTTTGAGCACAGGGGTGATTTCTGTCATGAATAGTGAAGTTCTTCTGCTTGTGCCCTCTCTCTGGGTATGGGTTACTGTATTCACTGTCTTTGCTGAAGTATTGTACATGGTGTTCACCTTTCATTGTAACTGCTGAGAAAGAAGATGGACAATACTCCTTAAAAACTGTGAGGTGAATGAAATGAATAGTATGCACTGAAAACAGGCCGGGTTACAGTGGTGCTCCCTCTGAAATCTCCACTGTGATTCATATAGCAGCAGGGCTCAAAATGCTTAGAATAGAGGATAGCGGTCAAGTGATACTGATGTTGATTCAGGAAATTGGTAACTTTCAAACTATTTCGTATATGGGACGTTTTCCATTTATCAAAGTGTCACAGAATTTTTTTTTTTCCTCTAGTCATGATCAAAATGTTTCATACTGAATGTTTTCTGTGGGGCTGGTGATGTTGGACTGTTATTCGTTTCTTCAGTATACTGCCACACAGAACTGCTATATAAAAGGGTTTTTAATAAAACAACAAGCTAGAACTCAATTATTGCAATTTTCGCCTCCACTAAAGTGAGGAAAACAATTAATCAAGCAACATTTTTTTTGAAAATTGTTTTGCTCACATGCACGCCCTGTTGTCTATGTTCTATAGCTCATTTTTTTCTATTTCTATCTTTAGCAGAGTTAAGTTAAGTGAGTATCTAATATACTTACAGATAAAACAGCTGCAACTTTAGCGGAGCTAAGGCTTAAAGTGGTGCATCGTTAGAAGGGCTAAGGTTTAGAGAGCTGTGTCTTTAGAAGAGATAGATTTACAGATGTTTGTCTTTAGCAGGGCTAAGGTTTAGAGAGGAGTGTGCTTGGCAGGGTTAAAGTTAAGAGAGGCGTGTCTTCAGTGGGGTTAAAGTTGAGGAAGTTCTGTCTAGTATGGGGGAAGAGGAGCATCTTTAGCACAGCTGAGGTTTGAAGAGGTGTGTCTGCAGAATACGAAGAGCCTTGAGAAGCTTTGAGCAGCTTCCCAGCCGATCTTCAGGCAGCACCGTTGCCTCCTGTGGAGCATAAGAAGCTATCCGGGCGCGTGTAATCCTGTTAGACCTACACATTCTTGGCCAGCAGGCAACCTTGTTCTTCCCACAAAATTAAGAGTAGTACAGCAGTGGGAGGCATTTCAGCTACAGGGCTACAAAATTTTTGATCTCTCATTGCCTCTCTTTTTTTCCTCCACCCCGTTACAGCCTCTCACTCCAACTGCACCCCTGGCCCATTCCCATTTGGCCCCTTTTTCCTGTTTTTATCCTCTCTGCTTGCACTCTGCTAAAACCGCTTTGTACTTTGCGCTGAGCATTAGCTGCATTTGTTGCTCATTTATAAACAAAGTTCACTTTCCCCTTTCATCAGCCCGTGGCAGTGAAGCCGGGTGGGTTCAGAGCTAATGAGTCAAGGTCGTTATCATTTTTTTAAAGACGCTGTTTCTTTCAAAGATTTAAGTGACAATGGGCTGCCGAGGGAAGATGTCTAGACATGGTTGTTATGAGCATGTGTTTGAGATGCTGCGTGGAGCTGACTCATCTCATTGAAAATGCTTTTTTTTTTTCTTTTTCTTCTTCTTTAAGAGACGAAGGGAAAACCTTTCTGAAGGCCACATGTAGCACACTTGATCACCCCAGAGCAGACTGAAATAACCTGAAAAGTAATAAAGTCTACTGAGAACTACTGGAAGTTCTCAATAGAACACAAGTGAATGCTGTCCTGTTCATTGGCTTAATGTTATATCAGAATCTGTGTTTCCGTTTGCATGCATTCATGAAAATTCATAATTGCAATCTACTTGTGTATGTAATGGAAATGAGCAGTTGTCAATAAAATCTATCTATCTATCTATCTGTCTATCTATCTATCTATCTATCTATCTACGTTGTACGTTGTCTATCATTAAGACAGTTTTGAAGTTTGTTTGAAGTTTGAAGCCTTCACAAGTATTGATAGACAAAGCAGTTGAGCCCATGTTCTGTTCAAAGGCCAGACTGAGCAAGAACACACATGATCCTTGAGATCATTCTGTAGCCTGATTAACATCAGATGCCTCCTCTGTGAAATCACCGAAGGCCCCTTAGTTAAGAATATCTTTGCTGGAAAAAGCTGATTAACTAAATGTGTAATCGCTGGTTTTGGTTTGAACAGCTTGCTATCAGCGTTGTGATTGTCGAAGGAGGCACCTGAACAGAATATGGGCTCAACTGCTTTGTTTATCAAGAATAAATTTAATTATTAATTTATGTTTTGACAGTTTAAATAGCAACAGTAGCATTTCTTACCATACATTAAGTTGACTGGTTTTCTAAAAACTGATGTGAGATTGATCATTGTTTCATTGTACAGCTCTATAACTACCGTATTTAATTAAAAGCAAAAGCAATCAACCACAGTTTTGTTTACCCATATCATGTTAATAAAACACACTTGTGCAGTAATATATGAAAAAAAAAAGTTATTTACACAAATTCCCTCATTCCATTTATTTCAGGGAACTAATTTTAGGAATAAAATTGTCCTGGAGAGGAGAGGCTATTCTTAGGCTATAGTTTGCATTGTATAATTAATGAAGACAGTGCTGTTCAGCATTATGCCACCCTGTTCTGTTGGCATGGAAAACTGCTGAAGCTAAGCAGGTGTGGGGGCTGGCTATTATTTGGATGGAAACTTCTGGATAATTTTGGCTGGAAGAGGTGCTGGTGAGCAAATAGGGGGTAGTCCTCCTTCTGGACCAAAAATAAAGTCCAATATGCCAGCACAGTAATGGGCACAGGAGGCACTGTCTTTTGGATGAGGCGCTAATCCTGTGTCCTGACACACTGGGGGTCATTAAAGACCCCATGGCTCTTTTCAAAAAAGATGGGGTGTGAACCCCGGTGTCCCTGCCAGGTACCCACAAAATCCGACTCTCTAAAACTGGCCACTTAATCATCCCTAAATCAGATTGACTACATAATCCCTGGCATTCCCTGCCCTCTTTCCGCAGGTCATCAGTGAAAAAGACGGTCAGCAGTGCAGTGTGATGCTTAGGGAATTAGGCTCATAGCCTGAAGGGTGCAAGTTACATTCCCGGGAAGAATGCTGCTGTTGTGCCCTTGAGCAAGGTACTTAACCCGAATTGCCTCAGTGTATATCCAGCTGTAAAAATGGATGCTCTGTAAGAACAGTCTCTGTGGATAATAGTATCTGATAAACACCTGCAATGTAAATGTAGTCCAAAAAGAGAACTGGATTCTCAGTTGATTTATCTGGTTAAATAATAATATATATATAAAAAAAAACACTACTGACTCACAGTAGGTGTATACACTTGTTTACAATGATTAATTCTTATCAGTATAAAAGCCTCTCGGCATAATTTGTATTATGTATCATAGCCTCACCTCTGCTATATTTAAGCTTTGTTTCAATATTCTATTCAAAGGATTTCAATAAAGTATGAATCCTGACTATTTCACCAGCAATAAAAAAGGGGGGTTTTAAAACCACTCATGTTTCACTGGCTTAAAAATATGGCCTTCAATTATTACAATAGCGCGTTTATGTGCTGAAAACATGCATGTGATTACATTTTTTCTGAATAAATGTGTCTGTAACAGACAGATGTGAGCGGAATTCTGCTGCTAAATGAAAATCAATATGGGATCGATGCGAATATTCCGTGTGTATGGTGACGCGAGGCTGACTGGCTGCAAACAAAATGACAGCTTTATGCGCTTTATTTATGGAAAATGAGACCAGGCCCCGTTTGCTCACAGTTGGACCTGACCACCAAAACAGCGATAAATTATCGATCGTTTAGGTGCAAGTCACTGCAGCGCAGTCCATCACTGGATGCTAAGTACCACTGAGGTGGAGATGTCTTGAAAACAAGAGGATGAAGGTTTCATGTCTTTATTGGGGGGTGTGGCGAGGGACAGGCGGGTGTGATGGGGTGCTGGGTGTTCCTTTTCCAGTTTCCATAGGTTAATATTAAATCTTCTTTCTTTTATTAATTTTTTTATAAATTTGAGCTAGTCACTCAGTGGTAGTTTATATTGTATATACAGTGATGTGCAAAAAGTATTTAGCCCCTTTCATATTGATTATATTATTGCATATTTGTCTCACTGAATGGTTTCACATCTTTAGACAAAATGTAATATTAGAATGTCCTTTTCAGTCCCTTAAAAATAACTGAGAGAAAATGTTGTCAGTATATGTTTTATATACTGACAACCTTCGCAACTGAATTTATTTTTTCTTGATGAAAAATAGTCTATGTACTTTTAAAAAAATCAAACACATTCCCTGCTTGATCTCTGAGCCCTTGAAGAGGGTGTAGCATTGCGCGTAGCGCTTAAGATTGAAGTGCACTCATTTACGAATGTGCACTTTATTGTTCGGGCAACGGGGAGATATCTGTTTTCGAAATTAAAACCCCTTAAAATGGCATTCAAGGTTCTTGTGGATACTCATGCCCATCTCAAATTTAATCAAAACACTTACTCAAAAGCGCTGAAAACCATTGTAATGGCCAATTTCCTATCACGGGATGGAAACGTTTTACTATAGCGAGGCTCTGAGGGGATGCTCGGCTGTTCCTATTGGTTGCGTAACAGTCTGTGATCACCGGTTGCGTCGAGTTTATTTGCACTTTTGAAAACAGTCTGAGTCGCGTCGCTTTGAAATTGAACCATTATTCAAGTCTGGCGGCTGGCGGTTGTATTTGAGGAGACACCGGTGCCATCTATAGGAACTGATAATCAAGGTCGGAATGAGTGGATGATGATATTAGGGAAATCTGCATCTTTCAGGGCTGATGGCTGAGACAGGGTTCATAAATCCCATAAGGCCTGGTGCTGCCATATCAGATGCTATAAGAACCAATCAGAATTCGCTTTCCCAAGCGAGGCACGGATTGGTTGAACTCAAGTTGCTATTCACAATGCAATATTTTCATCCAACTTAGATCCTCCCTAGCCAATTGTGTCATGCAGTAGTGAAGAGCCAGTCATAATGATTTAGCAAAGGCTAGTGCCAACGTTGTCCAGACTATAGGGCCCAAATTCTCATAATAAACTCCTTTAGCAACTGCTACATTTTAGCATAGCTCCCAGATTGAGTGTGGACGATCTTGGACATTATCTTTCTAGGGTTGTTTTCAGTTAACTCTGCATATCACAGGCAGTGAATGTCATAATATCAACTCTGCATTTGTAATGGTATTTAGCAAAAAAATACATATATATATTCGTTTTGGAACCTTGACATTGTTATTCTGTGAGCTGTCTTGGTGTCAATCCTTCTTAAGCCGAGCAATGATTATTTTTGTATTATGATGCATAAAGTTAACCAACTAACCAAGTAACGGACCAATTAAGTAACTAACTGAGTGAATTCAGCAAGTGCTTTTATCTTTCATGCTTGACAGAACCTGACTGGTATATCCTGGAAAACGCTTGCATAAATCACCCTGTGACAGCAAGTTTCCAAAGAATGAACTGTGCTTTTGGTTGTGCGTGGGAATAAAATAAATCTTCTTCGTAGAATTGGAAAAAATAAAATAAAATCAATCACTGATGCTTACTGAAAGTTGTTGGGTTGGGAAGTCAGAAATCTACATAATATGTGATAACAATCCTGAAGTTGTATATGATTTTTACACAGTTAAACATCCAGCCAATTTAGAATCAAGCTTCTGCCTCTGAGTTTATTGTGTATAATAAACTCCAGCTTTGTGTGCATCTCATGAAATATTTTGTCACTAAAACAAATTGCTTTGAAGTTAAAATAAACAAAAGATCCAAATGAATTGGGGGACTTAACAATCTCTTTGTTATAATAAGAATTATGCAATGTAACACAAAATCTTTGTTGTGTATGTGTGCAATTAGGCACAATTATAGCATTTCTTCATGGTTGCTTCGTTGAATATGTGAGATAAAACCACTAACGTTAACTACAATGGCTTGTGTACATTGGTAGCAACCTCTTCACCAATAGTTGGGCATATTTTTGATTCTGTGCCATTTTCTTTTGCTATACTTCTGAATAATTATCTGCTGCTTTCTATAAACAGTGGTGCAAACATCACGGCGATGATTGCAGCCTGCTTAAACGAGCACTTTTCAACGACGGTTTGATTTGGACATTCAGAATGCCAGCTCAAGGCAATTACCGTTGCTTACTGTGTTGATGGAAACATATATAATCAAGCCCTTCCAACAATGGCAAACAAGATTGTCTGGAGCACTGCCGACAGCCCTGTTATTAAGTTGATAACGCTGGCATCAATGAATGCCAAATCACCTTGCAAAGTGCAATGTATTGCTCAATTCCCCATTTCTATTTTTTTCTTGTTTCTTCTTTGTTTAAATAATCCATTTTGCTCTTTCGGAGCTTAGACTGGTAAATTTAAAAGCAATAAAGCCAGCAGTTAATCTCTGAAGTGTTAATGACTACCTTTCTACTGAGTTCAGCTTTAGTTTTTTCCACATCAAACAGCAATTTTCAGGAGAAAAAAAAAATCAAAACAGGCACTTAGGTTGGGGTTTGTGAAGTATGTATTATTCTTACTTTAAATAATAATTCAATAATAATTAATTCAATAATACATAACATTACAAATACTTAAAATGTAAAATGTGCTCAAAAGCATGAATGTACAAAAGTACTAAATAAAATTTAATAACGATCCATGTGCATATAGCAAGTATGTGCGCCTATTATGTACCGTTAATGCTGTGTATGCCAGGCTGGCTACCTTGTTAATACTAAAAGCTGACAATTCTAGTTACAATGGGGAGTTTATAAGTAACAGGGTGTTCAGATAGCAAATCATTTTTATTTTCTGCTTTAGGATGTCTTTTCTAACCAGGGTGAATCTCTCTGGGCCTTGGTGTTATATGAAAACTCCTATGAGCTATGCCTCAAGACCTCATTGTGCTATCCCTTCCTGGCTTATTTTCATGCACAGCCCCTTGTCGTTTAGCCCATCCATCCACGTGAATGTGTTTGTATGGCTCTCTGGAACGGAGAGCGTTGAGTGGAAGCTTTGAGGTCGGGGCTTAATGGGACTGGCAGTAGGAGGCTGTTTGTGCGTTTCCCTGGCAACCTGATGGGACAATACAACAGCTAAACACACACACACACATATACATACTGTACAGACACACACACACACACATTGTACACACACAAACACACACTCACACACATACTGTATACACACAAACAAACACTGTACACACACACACATACACACACTGTACACACACACACACACTGTACACACACACACACATTGTACACACACACACGCGCGCACACACAGTGAGGACACGATAAGCCAAAGGCAGCTCAGCTTAGGCTGACGAAAGCTCTGTAGTGCAAATACGCCGGGAGTTAAAGAGTGGCCAGCACAGCGTGCATCCTGCCCCCCTACTTATAGCAGCTGTTTATCTCTACGGGGATTCCTGGACTCCTTTTGTAGTTACACGATAAGAAATACATCATTTCTGTCAGCTCAAAGGAGATTGCGAGCAGCTCTCTGAGGCAAACAAGCGCGTTGTTTCGCAAAATGAAATTCTGATTATTTGAGCACGTCTTTTTCCCTGTTCGTTTTTATACAGCGAAGTGCGGAAACTGTTTGTGCTCTTAAAAGAGCACAGTGGCCTTCCCATTTCCATAGTTGCATTTATTCCTGCAGAACATTTACCTAAACATTTTAATACTGCATGTTTCTATGTTACATAAATTGCTTATGCAGTTATGTAATTTCAAGCACTTTTATTAGCGATTGTGTTCGCTGTCGTCAGTAATGCAAACAGGTGAGCACTAAATGGAAAAGAGTCACATTTTCCAAAGATTATAAAAGTGGAAAAAAAACCTTCCACTCCGCATAGCTGTGTCTCAAGACCCATATAAGATATGTGCATTTTCATGGGAAGTAAAATATTGAGGAAGTGGAATAAATAAAACAAAAATGCTGGTATTTGCTTGTGTACAGTAAAAACATGTGTGCAGTTTGCAATCAGTGCTTTATTTGACACATTGACTTATGTTTGCGGTTTGGTTTTAAATGACTTGTGGGTATGGAGGTGAGGTCTTTTTGCATTTTTGGAGACTTGGTGACCCCAACATGCGACCAAAATTTGGAATTCTTTAAATGGGAGAAATCCTTGGAGAATTGTGTGGAGCCAAACTACACCTGTGTCCTCTTCCACGTACGTTCATCACTGAAGCATTTGTGTTAAACTTCTATTGCCCTTATAGTAGAGTGCTAGCAGGCATTTGGATATTTGTAAAGCCATTGTCAGATTTATGAATGTCAACAACCTGTTGCCTCATTTCATTTGCGTGTTTTCTGACCTTCCCCGTGTTGATGGATGACTAAAGGAGGTCGGTAGACGTGTCATCTCTTATTTATACCACAGTGAGGCCGAATGTTATGGATAACCTCTTAAAGACGAACGGATGAACTAAAACAGTCATTTATAAATAGTGGGAATTATACTTCTAGTTGATTTTATTTAATAGAATTTCCAGGGTTTCCAGGAATTGTGACACATGTTTTTGAGGAAAATATTTATTTCTTGATGATTTTTTTTCTTAGAACAATTTTACCTCAATTATTAGATTTATTTGATATTCTGAGTGCAAGGTCAAGCTGATGAACAATATTGAATGCAACTCTAGCCAGCGTGCTGTTTAGTTTGATTATTATAGTTTCTGTGGATGTATAATAGTTAGACAAATCTTTTCCACATGCATCTCACAATCCACAGCAACTTCCTTCAGAACCCATCTGCAGGTCCTGACCTACGATTTCGGAACTCCTGCTATACATTACCCAGATGGTCCGCTGCGCACTCTCAGCACAGGAAGTTCTGCCATACCACTTTTGATGCTGAGCTGTTCTAATTCTATGCATCACATGAATATTTATGAAGTGGGCGTGACCAAGGACAATAAAAGCGCCAGGGGACTGCCCTTGCCCTCGCTTGCACTTCCTCATGAATATTCACAGACTGTGATATAGTTCTGGAAACTTCAACTGGCACCGTCTAGAGTTAGGAAATATGTAGATGTGAAGCAGCACAGCGGCTGACCATCTGGTTATAATTGAAAATATGTCTTGGTACCTTGGCCTCCTGAGGAAGAATAACTATGCCAGATACGACCTAAACCACCATGTTACAGTACGTTGTGATGAAAATTCGCAAACATGCACACGCCCACGCAAATCAGCACCATATTCTTGCAGTGCGGTTTCACATTGTTATATATATTGTGCAATTACATGAAGGGTTGCATTTTCTTCTGTTTAAAATGAACAGATATTACATGTCACAACTAAACCTTTACCAGCAAGTTTCACAGAAACTGAAAAGCTATTTCCCGAAGTAGTGATACCCATGCTTTTCTGCATTTTCTCAGGTAACTTGGGACTGTGTTTCTTCATCTAGCCATCTATCTCACCTCTCCTTTACTATCTTAAAATGTTTGGCCATCTCAAAAATTGAATTCTGTAAGTCTATAAGTGTGCTTGAAAATAGCAGCCATCATGAAGCATAATGCAAATTTTCCCTTGACATTTATTTGGCACTTCACATTACAAGTTCTTGACACATTACATACAATACTGAAATAGACATTCAACATATGAATGCATACTTTATGTACTATAAGTTTGAAAATAACATACTTCCACATGCTCATTCTTGTGGCCTGAAAAGCATGCATTTTTACAAGTTATTGTTGTTGTTGTTATCATTATTATAATTATTAGTAGTAGCAGTAGTAGTAGTAGTAGTATCAGTAGCACTAACAACAAATAAGGTCAAGTAAAGAATGAGATTAAGGTGGTATTCTGGTTTTAATTTCCCCCCACTCATCACAAACTTAATTGGGGCTAAAATCATTTTTAAGTAATTCCATTTTCACTTTATTCAGGCAAGGGGACAGTGGAGAGGGTTACAGATAGAGATGGGATTGCACTCCAGAATGTGCCATGGCAGGGAATCAAACTACAGGCCGCTAGGGGGGATTTATTTATTTTATTTTATTTTTTTGTGGTTTAGAGTGGACTTCTTTGTTGTTGTTTTTTGAGTCCCGTGTCTGGCATCACACCGTCTCCCAGGATGCAATCCCTTGAAGCATAGGTGACTTAAGACTGGCATTACCAGACAGTATATGACATTGTTATTTTTAGAAGGGGGAAAAAGCTTAACCGATACGGCAGTCATTTTCGTCGGAGGCCGTATTTAATCCTGGCCCACTCGCAGTATAACACCAGGGCCCAACGGCAATAATCATTATAATGCTTTTCATTTCAAACTCAAAGTGCTTTACAGTGAGACGAGGCTATTACTTCAACGACTGCCAATTCATAGCACCCACCTGGGTGATGCACAGCAGCTATAACACAGCACACTCCTCACCACTTATTAGCTCAGGTAGGTGGAAGGGTACCTGTGTGCTACGCTAATTAAATAAGGGAATGGCTGGATGGGCATGTCTCGGATTTGGGCCTGGATGCCTTATTTGTAATATGATGCACACAATTATTTTAATGATCGAAGTGAGTCAGTACCTTGGTTTAACATCTCAGCCTAAAAACAGCATCTCCTACAGCACAGTGTGCCCATCACTACTCTGGGTCATGGGCTCTTTTCTTTATGTAGTTCCTGGTTTTCAACAGGGGTCACTGGCCCCCAGGGGGTACTTGAAGGCACTGTAGAGGATCCCTGGCCAGACTTGATATTCAATGACAATTCAGACTCAGAATTCTTTCAAACTATAATTAAAAAAAACAATAATAATCATTTTTAACATATGATGAGTCCCCTGGATGCCTTTGAGTCGGGGGAGGGGGGGTCCCTGGATCACAGAAGGTTGAAAACTCGAGATCTAGCAGTGTAAGTATAATGGTAAGAAGTCTGCGCTGGTAGCTCAATTCCCATCTGAGCCACTGCCATTGTACCCTTGAGTACAGTACTCAGCCTGGACTGACTCAGTAAAATATGCAGCTGTAAAAATGGATTGTATCTGCTAATATAATCTGTGCACCCTGGATAAGTGTCTGGTAAATACCAGAAAAAAATAAAAATTAAAACACAAAATTGTGTAATCAACCGCTGTAATTGCTCATTTCAGTTCTAAGTAACAACAGAAATGAGCACACACCATATGGCATTGAGTGAACACTGCCCCCTGCTGGTCCTCCAGCACAACTGTCGGCACTCAGAAAGGACGTTAGTGCTACTCCAATCCAGCTTCATTTAGCATAGAGTTGGTGAAGGGGTAGTAAGACTGCTCGCGGGTTGAACTGTCATATATAATGCTATCTGATGAATCCAATAATTAAAATTTTGCGCAGTCAATTACTTCCAATTGTCCCCGGATCTTTATCAAAAGACTTTTAATGAGGAAATTTTGCATCACATTCAGTGACTTCAGACACTTGAATAGAAAACATAAATCGGTTTTCCACAATTTCACAATCACACGATTTTTCACATTAGTTTTGGGAATATTGTCGTGAGAATATTGGTAATGAGTGGTATTGTGGCATGTTAATTAAGTGGTTGGTACTCCATCTCTTCTAGATTTTGTTCAGAAACTACACAGATACAATAATTATCTCACAGAACTCTAGTGGGATGGCTTCAGATTGAATTTTGGGAGAACTAGTCCATATCAGTATTCCTATAATAATCAGGAAATTAACCAAAAAAGAAAGAAAAGAAAAACTGCACAAGAAGAAAATAAATGGTAATAAGTTGGTTTTTATGATGACCAGTCAACTAATATATAACCATATCGGCTGTATAGGATGTGGTGGCAAAAATTTTTACAACAGAATATTCTTTTAGGGCTGTCTGGGTAGTGTAGAGGTATAAGCACTCGCCTACCACCACAAAGACCCAGGTTCAATCCCCGGCAGCGGTACTTCTGGCTTGGTCAGACGTTCGTACGAACACAATTGGCGGGCAGGAAGCCGGTGAGGGTATGAGTCCTGATCGTTGCATTAGCGACTCCTACTGGTTGGTCGGGGTGCCTGTTCAGCAAGCGTTACGCTCTCCCAGTGAAACTCCTCGCTGTCAGGTGAAAAGAAGCGGCTGGCGACTTCACATGCATCGGAGGAGGCATGTGGTAGTCTACACCCTCCCCAGACCAACAAAGGATAGCGCATCGACCAGGGATGATTCACACAGGGAATTGGTATAACGAGAAAATGGGAGAAAAATGGCAACAACAAAAAAAACTGATGTTTAAATAACCCACATTAAACAATAAAAAACTCAATTCATAAGAATGATTGTTGGCTCAGTGAAAAACATTAAATATTCATAGAAAACTATTAATGGCATATGATTATTTATTTTTAGTTTTTTTTAACCATAAGTAATGAGATAATATAAAGCATTCAGTGTGAAATCTGGCTATGCAATATCTCACAGGCTCACATGAAATATTTATATTAACAAGATCACATGTTCTTCAGCTAAATGACGCTTTTTTACTGTGAATGATAAAGCATATTACACTCTTTAAATTAGGCAAAGCAAAGCTGCTCTGGTCCTGGACATCCCCCAGTATACACTGCCAAAATTTCTCAAAGGCAGGAAAATATTTATGCGAAATATGAGGAAAATGAGTGTGAACTGGCTAATTTGGTTTGACTGCGTTAAAAAAACACGAGGCAGTTGTCTTTTTAACACTGGATAGGTTAATCACCGGTGTTTGTATCAGTGACACCTCCAAACCCATGTGGCAAAGATATGTGGCCTACTGTCACAAAATGAGGGACAGCAGACCACAGGGATTCAGCTGGAATACCGGACAGAAGCGAGAGAGATGCCATCTCTACACACGCTGTGGTTATCAGTTGACATTAATCCGGCTCTTATCAGTGTAAAGATGTCCACAGGGCTGTGAGACCATTTGTTTCATTTTCATTACCCTGTTGGAACCAGCAGGCTAAAGAATAATACTTTGGCCATGTAGCCGTGAGAGAAAGAAGGTTCTATTATACAGTGGAGTGTCTCCATCCTCCTCCTCCACACACACACACACACACACAAATACAGACCTAAACACAATATACAGAAACAGACACTTCTATAAGCTGTAATGTATTCCCACTCAGGCACATACTGTACATGAAATCACATGCACATACAGATATGTACACACACATGCATGCACACACACAAACAAACACACACATACACACACACTCTCTCTCTCTCTCTATCTCTCTCACTCTCTGATCATAAATCCAAGCTGTGTGAAGTGGGGGTCCAAAGAGGAGGATTGAGTGTGTTCATTAAGGCTGAACCACAGGGGTGCGGGGGTCTAAAAGCCCTTAAATCACACAGCCCTAATCCCCACCGAAGGACGTTTATGTCCCTTTAAACGCTCCCTCCCCTGTGCGCTTCTGCCACCGCAAAGGGCTTTGGTGCTCATGCAGGGGCTTTGCTGGAACTGCGGTTTCCTGGCTAAAAAGTTTATTATAACCGCAACAAACCACAGATCCCTCAGTGTGAATGAAGTTATTCAGGTATT
>NC_057941.1:31716886-31726886 GCF_018555375.3 Anguilla rostrata | reverse complement strand
GGTGTGGGTACAGGTTTTTGTTTTAGCCCGGGACAACAACACCAGATTCAGCTAATTAACTAATAATGGTTTTCAATCAAGGCCTTGATAGGTAGATTCAAGTGTCTTAGGGCGGGGCTGAAACAAATCCCTGTATCCACACCGGACACCCCAGCACTAGTTACATACAGACAAAAAAACAACTAGCCCAAAAAAATATATATTTATAATCAGCAGGTGCATCCAGCAAAGACATTCTGTCATGTCTGATAATTATTTCCTTCGTTAACGCAAATGACCATGCTGCTGACTCAATGGATTTATTGTGACAGTGCCACTTTCTGTTTCTTTCAATAAATCAGAGACTTGCTTTGACAAGAGACATCTTTCTTACTGCAATTGGTATTTCCAGTAGTGTGAATTTTCAGCGTTTAAATTTTATGCGGTGTGTAATAATGTAATTAGCATTGCATGCATAAAAGGAAATGCGGTGAACTTTAAACCTTGGCAAATGTAATAAGGTGGCTTTTTGGGCAAGACTAAGTAACCAGCACATTAAGGTATACCGATTAAAATTTGCACAAAACTCACCCTACACTTTGGCTGCCCAAATACAAGTGATTGCCTATGACACTTAAGGCTTCCTCGCAGTATGTCATACCACATTTCAAAAAACAAGTCTGGAAAACCTGTTTTGTTGACTTTTGAGTGCAAGAAAAATCGAACATTTGTAGCCTGGTAAATTTGCTGGGAGTCTCTATGGAAAGTGAGCAATTGTCAAATACTAGAAACATGTAGTTTTTACTTTTCCAAATTCGAGGAATAGCAACAGTTCCACTTCATTTAAAACTGATTTTATAATTTAAAGTGGCTTCCTGAGCACAAGCAAATCATGGGGCATGCTCTCTAAATCAAATCAAATTAATTTAAAAATTACAACATTTAAAAAAATGCATCTGCAAAGCATTTGGTGCTGAGTTTTTTCACGTACTGCTAAAAAACACAGCTGTCATGTTTCTGTCAAGGCTCCCAATGTTGGGGAGTTTTTCTTTTTTTACATCAATTTCTTGCTTTTTGGGAGTTCAGGCCTGTTTTTCATTTTTATTTTTATTTTTATTTTTTTTCCCAATTCCACTGTAAAGCGTCTTTCTGACAGTGTCTCTGTAAAAAGCGCCAAACAAATAAAGTTGAATTGAACTGAATTGAAATGGGGAGGACAGCAGGGTAACACACAGAGACAGCATTTCGGTGCTGAAATGGATTGTGAGGCCAACCATTGCATAGTCTCTCAATGCTGAGGGTGAGGGTTGGGGGTGGGGGGGGGGGGGGGCCTGCTGACCTGCACAGACAGCTTCCCAGCGCTGAAAGGACTTTTATTTATTATTTTTTTTCCTGGAGGCAGCAGTTTTCGGAGGAGTCTGCCTGGTCACACTGCCATGACTCAGGGTCACGTCGGGGACCGTGGCTCCGGCTACGGGCTCAGGCGGGGTGACTCACCTTGAAGGCCAGTGACCTTTCAAATGCCATCTGTTCGCAAAATCCAGAGCTTCCCCGCTTGCCGCCATTTGCGGAGCAGTAAGAGAGGGGAACAGGGGGCCATTTGGTAACATTTACCACACTGGAGAAAGAGCACACTGTAAGTTTGTAAGCACTACTATTCATGATACAATACAATGAAAATTCCCCAAGGACATGGGTCTGATTTCAGCATTGGGGGGGACTAACATTACCACCGAATACCACATTATAATATTGGAGGGGAGTATGTCCCCCCTGTCCCCCCCAGAATCTATGTCCATGAAATTCCTATTTGTGGCTGCTCATAATTCAAAAAATTGTGTGTGTGTGTGTGTGTGTGTGATGCTCTCTTATTCAGTATTTCAGCATAAGGTAGTGTTATAAATCATGTATGTACGCTCAGCAGTGTGTACAGAGATTGGCTAGGACACTGAGGCAGAGACCCGGAGAGGGGAATTAATGACTTTTGTTCACTTTTGGATGGATACCAGCAACTGGTGGATCCTTGCCAGTCGGTGACTCTTGAAACTCCGTGCTCAGTGTGAGTGACAGCTACAAAGGAAAGACAAACTGTCTTTGAGACAGTTTGAAACTCCTAAATGAAAGCTATTATGGAGGAACTAATTTGGCTTTTTTTGGGCGAAGGAGAGAAAGGGAAAGAGAAAAGGTCATCTTTCATAATGTGTGAAGAGCTGTTTATTTTTTTGAAAGTTGAACTCAAATGGCCCCTGCTTTCATGTGATAGATAACGGTGGGTCTGTTGGGAAGTCGCACTGTCAGTGGCTGAGAAATGGACTGTGTTTTTCTCCACACAGTCGATGCTGAGGTGAATCTTCATTTGTAGGCTCCTTGTATTAATACCTGTGCTGTCCTTTTCAGTTAGGATAGATTTTTCTTTATGGTGAGAAAAAAAAGAGCATGAAATGGCAGCCATTTTAAGTCTGTTTGGTTTGTTATCAGTGTCTGTATATGAGTGTTTCAGACAAGGCAATACCCTTGCCTGGTTCTGAGCTTCTTTCTATTACATTACCTTTTACTTTACCTGGAGGAGGTTATGCAATAAAATCCATCTGTCTATTTGTTCGTCAATCCATAACAGAAATGGAAAATTAATGTTCAGATTATAATGATATTTGCTGTGCACTTTCATGCTCCCAACAGTCCAAATCAATTCATTTTTGTGGCCCCATGACTTTTCTGTTAGCCCCACCATCTTGCCAAACTTTCATATATCTCGAAATGTATTGGCTGGGCTACCATGAAATTTTGTGGTGTGCATTCACGTTCGCCAAGAGGATGCGACCTATTGATTTTGGTGACTCCATGACCTTTCCTCTAGCGACACCATCAGGCCAAACATATCTCAAAAAGTAATGACTGGAATGCCAAGTCATGTGTTGTGCACATTCAAGCGATTGTTGTGCCTTAGCAGAGGTCTGCACTTGACTGAGTGCCTTCTTTCTAGTGTTTGTTTGCATTGCTTTGTTATCTGTGCTCGTGTGCATGTGGTATAGACCATGCAGATCTCATTGGCTAGAACTCGAGCTCTTTCTGTTACGTTATCATGTTAAATAGTAAGAGTTCATAATATCATGAAGTTGGACAGAAACAAAGAACACGAAGCGACAGCATCACATTCAGTTATATCCCGTCCAGAAATGAGAGGATGTGACTGTGACAGAGGTGGCGGTGGTGCACGTCTTTAAAAGCTCTCGCTCTCACGCAAGCATTCGCCCCTGCTGCGAGATTCCTCATTCTGCACTGGCATGGCATGAATTCACATCCCATATTTTGTACGAGCGCAAAAGCAAAAGTGCTGCTTGGCTGGATCATACCCAGCGTGTTAGTCACAGCTTCCTCACACACCATCACTAGGTGACAGTAAAATAAACACAAGGCTCCCAGTCCTCTAGGACCTTCCTAAGCCCACCAATACTTTGCTTTATGTTTTCTAGTTCCTTGCTTATTTGGTCTTTCCACATAATGGACACACACACACACACACACACACACAAACTACATAACAAAAGCGTGTTCCTTGCTGTTTTTCTACAAAGATAGGAAGCAGAACAGCCTTCAGTGGAGGAGTTTATTTATGGATCAATCAATCTCACATAAACACTTCCTGCTCAGTATGCAGAGTCCAGATGCAATCAATCTTTACTGTCCCACTCTTGACCAATTGGTTTTATAGCAGCATTAATACACATTTGACCCCAAAAGGTTTAGGCTGGCCAAGAGGGAGAAATACTTCTTTTTGCATTTGAATAAATTAAGTAAATAAAAAATGTAATGTAAGTAAAAGGCCCTATATTCGCAGTCAAGGTACAATTGTCAAACTGTAGCATTAGCTCATAACAGTGGCAAATTAAGGCATGTAGGCCTACTAAAAGTGGTTTATATACTGTACTACTTTGTCTTGAGTTTTTTTAATAGTCTACAGTACTTGACTGCTTAAACTGCACAATCCTGTCCAGTGAAGGCTTCCACAGGGACCACGTGGCCTAATGGATAAGGCGTCTGACTTCGGATCAGAAGATTGAGGGTTCGAGTCCCTTCGTGGTTGCTTAGAAAGACACCTTTAGGTTTGCAACTTCTTTGTTAGTGTAATGGGTAAGCAGCTGGTCCTGTAGCCTAAAGGTCACAGTGGGGCACTGCCATTGTACCCTTGAGTAATGTATGAGCACTTAACCTGCATTGCTTCTGTATATATCCAGCTGTATAAATCAATGCTATGTAAAAAGTTGTTTAAGTTGCTCTGGATAAGAGTATCTGCTAAATGCCTGTAGTGTTTCAACACTATTGCTGAAGAATATAGTTTGAAAAAATACAACAGGCTAGTGCTGTATGATCAGTTTTCTACCCCATATGTTCAATGGTCATATGTCTGCATTGGTAACAGAGCTAGCATTGCAAGATGCACTGGAGTTAAAGGTGGTTGAGTGGGTTAAAACTGCGAAGACATTATTAGACACCAAACTTGTACAGCGCTAAAAGCTTTTTATTTTGACACACCTCCTAATGCACTGCCCAACACACTTTGACATCATGCACAAACAGGTTTATCACCACCAAAAAAACTATCAACCAGGACAGAGGTAATAAAAAATGTGTGCTTGCACAGGAAGAAATTAGAATTTACGCTCACACCCAGGCACATTTACATTACCACACTGACACCAAAAATAGGGCCCTACATCTTTATGGTGTGACTTAATTAACACTTGGGTCTTTAAGCAGGAAACATCCCATCTATATTGCACCTTAAAAGCATGCAAATATAAATTGTGGGATAATTAAAAACCATTTTTTGGAATTTAATGACAGTTGAAATGAACTAATTAACAAATCTGTCTTTGGTTATGACTCTGCATGCTGGAATGTTCTAAAATGAGCTTTAACCAATTGCTGGGCGCTGAAGGTTAGAAATGTACAGTGGGTTCTGCTTTCTCTGCTGAGAAGACGCCAAATATTACACCCTCAGGGGTCTCTGCCAGTGAAACCCCACCCCATATTTTAAATTCACCTGTGTGATTTTAATTCATTGGCTGAGCTTGTTGGAGCAGTACTGAAGACCCAATCCTCTACCACCTTGCTGTTGTTTTAATCTCGACGACTCGACTTGCACAGATAAGGGCTTTCTGATGGATTTGTTAGCCAGATTGGCATGAATGTGTCATATTACAAACTAGTCATTTTTATCATGGTGATTGGTTCAAACATAGGGCCACTGGTTTGTCTCCCCTTGTTTTCTCACATTGTGGTTCAGTCCTCCGCCTGTAAGAGGTCACGGTAACCTTTGTCAAGCCCCTTCTCAAACAATTATCCAATTTGCACCACCTCAATAATCTAAGTTGATAATGTAATTGTCACTAATTAGGCACAGATGATGATTGACAGCGATGTGTATTGTTCAAGCAACACTCAGGTGTTAAATTCAGTTAAATTATTTACTTCCGTAGACATAAATGTTGTACTGGTGCATGATGGGTTTTGTTAGAAGCAGTGCGAAATGCCCACATTTAAAATGAGAGCAGTTGCATAACACGGGCATATTTATTAACAAAAATATAATAAATAAAAATAATAAAAAATATAAATTCATGATTCAACTAGTTAACTAATCTTGGTCTTCAATAAAGACTTTAAGTAAAATGGGATGTTTTAGTGCTAGGCTAAAATAAAAATCTGCAGCCATACCAGCCCCTTTCAGATAAGATTGGACAGCCTGGCTTTATATGGATGTATTCTCCTTTTTACCGCTGGGATACGCAATCCTGGCCCCGGAGAGCCACAGAGTTTGTCGGTTTTTGTTTTGCCAATAAGATCAGCGACCGATTCAGGCCCAAGAAACCAGGTGACGTGAGTTAGCTGTGTAATCAGCTGCTTTAATTGCTCAATTTCTGTCCTGCTCAAGCTCTGCGTAACAACGAAAGCCAGCAGACCCCGAGGCCCTCTATGACCAGGAGGACCACCGACTCAAAGGCTACATTTTTGTTTGGTTACTGATATGAAAGTGAACAACAACAACCACACTGCTACGGCCATATTGGCATCTACAATGGACACAAAACAAGACATAATAATTCACATAATAAATGATGCATTTATTATGTAGCCTGTTTATTATGTATTTTATTGTAGCCAGAGAAAATGCTGAAATTATTTGTCATGGATATGCTTTATGTTCCACTTATTATCCCACACATTATTATCATTATTATTATTATTATTATTATTATTATTATTATTATGTAATGGTTATGACCCACAGGGAAACTATGATTAAGAGTCTCACTAAATTTCCCCAAATTTCCCCCTCTCCCATATTGCTTGCTTAATATAGAACACAGCCAAGGTTGCTAGACTAGAAAGATGTACCCAATAGCAGGGGAACTTTTAAAAAAATCATAGGGTAAGTTTTACCAAAAAAATGTATGGGAGTCAATGACAGATTGTGTTTTTTAAAATGAGGCATAGGGGAGAAGTCTGGAAGTTTTGGCAGTCAATTTGAGTTTTTTAGGGGAAATGCATTCAGGCATCTGACAACATTTCACACAGCTAGCCAAGCTGCACACAGCTAGCTGATTTATTCACTTTTTTTTTCATTCAAGATGGGGTGAAATTATCTGAAGTGGGAGTTGAGTGGGAGTGGGAGTTGTGTTCAGAGGTAATTCAAAACATGTTTCCTTTCTTTGCTTTCCTTGAGGATATTACATTGTTACTGACGACTCAACTTTAAGGCTATTTATTTGGCAAGCTTTTGAGAGTGGTGGCAAAAGTGGTACAGTTTTAAAGGTGGGTTAAAGGATAACACTGGTAATTTTATTTTTTTAGTATTGTCAACATATCGTTTGAAAATACCGAAACCTAAAATGTTTCTGTCCAACTTTCAGTACTTTTTGAGAATGTCCTTCCCCATTTAGTGTACAACCAGGAAAGCCATTCATTTCAGTTGTGATGAAATGATTAAACACAGCTCAGAAAGACACATTTTCATTTTCATTTTTTTGTGATTTTTCATCTTCGATTTGAAAATTTGTCATCATATACGACTCCAAAAATGTGGCAAATATGGAACAGCATAGCAGACAGATGAACGAAAATGGGTACCGTTGCCTGTTAATTGTTTTAAATGCAATTCAATTCAATTTTATTTGTATAGTGCTTTTTACAGAGAACTGTCACCTCATCTGCATGACACACATGAACAATTCTCTCCTAAAATAGATTTAATTCCATGATCCCAGCTGAGGGTTGTTGTGATCATATATTTTCTGCTATCACTATTTGTTGTTTACAGCTGCTTGTTATGCAAAGGCACCAAGGGCTTATGATGTAGTGTACAGTACAATCCCCTTACCAGATCGGCACGTGCACACACACACACATGCACATGCACATACACACACTCACAAACACACAGACACACACACACATACACACACACACGCTCATGTGTATGTACAGTGCAACCCCACTCCCATACACACATATATGTACAGACACACAAACACACACACGCAGTGGTCCTAAAGGTAACATTCCCTCCCCTTCTCCACTGGAAATGGAAGCTGGTTCAGCTTACAGGAAGTAAGGGCCTGATACAAGGCAGACACCATAACCTGTACAGAAAGACTGGCTTCTCTGCTTATTACAAACAAGAACAGCAGAAAAATAAAGGTAGAGAAAGAACCAGAAAACAAGCAAAAAATAATAATACAACGAGTCAGCGAGCTTCCGTGGGGAGCATACATGATAAAGGGCTGAGATATAGGATCTTAAGTGTGTTCCTAAATGTTGCTTTTTTATTTATTTATTTTTTTATTGTATCAAGACACATCTAATAGCTGCTTTCTTCTCTTCCAGAGAAGACAGGGCTGTGTTTCTTTTTTGTGTGAGACAGGCACATTAATGTGGCAGATATTTCGCAAAGTGCTTTCTGTCATATAATTACATTGTTTATTCGCTTTAGAAGGTGCCCCTTATTCGGAGTGACACACATTTCCATACATATTACCCACTCTCAGAGCACAATATTTGCAGGAACTATACAAGTAAAGAGCCCGTTAAAATATGCTACAGCGGGGCAGCAATTGGGATTTGAACCTGCTGTGCTTACAAGGTCAGCTAGCTGACTGCTGTTAGCTCCAGTCTATACATGTTAGCATTCACTAAAAGCCACTTTCACTTTTCACCGTGCGATTATGGCTTCTCTGTCATCAACTGCACATTTGAGACGTTTCTGTCTCTGCAGAGATTTATGAGCTGTTCCCTGTCCACCATTTACTGTGCGCTATGATATGTGTTCTTACTGTACATATCAGCATTAAATTCTGTGTGGGAAAATGAAGAATCATTGGCTTTATATTTTATATATTCTGTTTTTTGCAGCAGTGAATTTTTGCAAGAGTCCTATGATGTCTGCCCCGCAAAGACAAGAAATAGATGGCAGTTATTTTCCCAACATATTATAATAAGGACAGTTACATGCAGCTGTTTTTGAATAAATAAAGACTTATAGCTTTTCAGGGATTTGTGGGTTACTGTTGGTCTAGTTTTCATGATTGCCTGGTTAATCAGCTTTATTTACTTCATGAATGCTGCATCACAAAAATGGTTTAGTTTTCTGATATGATGAAAATATATTGCACATGTAGTATGTGTTTTAAAATGTTTGTCTATACATGTAAGCATGAGTAAAAGATTGTCAGTGGTTGATTTGATTTGTTTGTTTTGGAACACATAAATTATACTACAGAGTGTCTACAGTTGGTTTAATTTTAAAGCATATTCACTTTGTTGTGGACATTTTACAGGGCCAATTTTAATATAAAGTTTCACAGAGTGGGAGTGCTGATCTAGGATACAGTTTCCCTGGTCCCTGTCCTAACCCTGTCCATTATTAGATAAAATACAAAACTGATCCTAGATGAGCGCTTCTGGGATGCTTTATAGATACACAATCAGGTCTTTGAGATGCTTTATGAATACACAACCAGGTCTCACAAAGTCACTGACAAAATATGAGGAGACTGTTTGAGATTCAGTTGAAAACATGCTGACCAGGCCCTCAAGGTTTCAACACGGTTTCCTAGGTACACCAAGGCCAGGATTCAATCAAAACTGTTCTTAACTGTGACTTAAATTACAAGAAAGTGTAACCAGTACAAATACTTTTTTGCACAAGGTTAGAAACCAGAGGCATTGATTAAATCCACCCTCCCATCAGCAGTGCTGATTGAAACAGGATAATGGCAATAAATGATACATTTCTAATCTTCCCAAATGCCAAGCATAATGTGTTAATTTTCTTGACGCATACACGATTACCTTCAATTTGTACCCATTAAAACACTCCTCAAAGAGATACGTATTGACAAAAGCCTGACCATCAATAACCAGCTGAAAGTGTCAGGACTGAGATAGTTATCTGCAGTAATAGCTGTTACTTTGTGAGCATCGGTGTTGTTTGGGTTGAAAAACCACTAAGGATAGCCAAAGCCTTCATGGTTCTTAGCACACTAAATCTTCCAGGAGAGAAAAATGGCAAAAATGAGGGAAAAGATGAGTGATAAATATTTTCCACCTGTATGATTATGATGTTTCTGATATGTTTATTGAAAATAATAACATAAATGAGATGAGCAGACCTGAATGGAAGGCACTTTTGGCTACAAGTTAGGGTTAGGGTTTTTGTGCCAAATTAGGGTTGAAATGAAAACATACAGGATGGTAGATCTCCAGGACCAGGACTGGGCAGCCCTGCTGTAGGGTCTTTGCTCTATGACATTACATCATTGGCAAACTGAGACATTTGTGTTGAACATTTTTATCTATTCAACTATCAATTAATTAATTATTCAGTAATTAATAATCAATTAATTATCAAAACAAATTTATTTTAGGATCACACATAGAGGTTGCCAGTGTATTGATTGTTCATCACATACACCTCATCATTTTCCATGTTTCAGTATTATACTCTAACAATCACAGCTAG
>NC_057941.1:31694386-31711886 GCF_018555375.3 Anguilla rostrata | reverse complement strand
AGAATTTTAACATGCGGTTGAAATGTTCTTAACTATCCTTTTCTTATGATTATGCTAATTTTGCTTTTCACGTTTAGAATAATTATTTACCCTCTTAACCCACATTGTGTCAGGAATAGCTGTACATGCCATGAAGAACAGAAGTCTCATAGTCACATTGTGCTATATTGCAAACTATTAACATAAACAGAGGTAAAACATTTTAACAGAAAAAATGAAAGACTGGTGAATCAGTAGGCTCCTAATTGGTGAAAGGGAGGACACATGGCCACTTAAACTAACCATTTGGCTGGTAACGAAGAATTCAAAGACATGGAAAGTGATACCAAGCCAAACCTGCATTATGTTAATAAGTTTAAGGCAAAATTATGAAAGAACTTGAGTTCGACAAGTGAACATGTGAGTTCAAGCGACCTAATTAGGAGCCTATTGATTCACTTCAGTCTTTAATTTGATCAGTTAAAAAATTTAGTTGCCTCTTTTTATGTTATTGTTTGCAATATAGTCCAATAAGCACAATGTTAACGTGGTGTGAATAGCAATTTAAAAATAATGTGGCTTACGAGGGTAAATCATCCTTCTAAACAAGAAATGCACCTAATTAAGAAAAATGAACAGCTTGTTAAAATTCTGGGATTGCATTTGTAGTTGGAATGAAAACCAGCGTACACAGTGGTACCCCGGGACCGAGTTTGAGAACCACTGCCCTAAAGCTTTCAGTGGCACGGAATACTGTGAAAATGGATCTGGTATTCCTCCTGTTAACTTATTAAAATGCACTGTTGTTTGCCAGTTTTGTCATTCGTGAAATCCCCACTCTGAGAGTGCTGGCACTGTAAACTGGTAAATATTATTGATATTAAGGTGAACAGTCTAATCAAATTGATAGATAATTATATTGTTCTATCCATTACATTACATTACATTACAGGCATTTGGCAGACACTCTTATCCAGAGCGACGTACAACAAAGTGTATAACCATAACCAGGAACAAGTATGACGAAACCCCTAGAGAGATACGGTCCAAGTACAGGAACAACCGCATAGTTCAACTTGGACCCTGGTGGTTAAACTGATTAACACTAACAACGAGACGCAAAAACGCAATCTTGGAAAAATAAAATAAATAAAATACAAGTAGTCGTTAAGACTGGCACATCAACTAAGTCACCTATTAAACAGCTGCCTAGTTACACCCCTAAGTTTAGTCATTTACGGGGGGGAAGGGAGGGATGGGGAGAGGTGCAGCCTGAAGAGGTGGGTCTTCAGTCGTCGTTTGAAATGGGTCACAGTCTCAGCTGTTCTGACCTCCACAGGGAGGTCATTCCACCATCGTGGGGCCAGAACAGACAGGAGACGTGTTCTGGAAGTGCAGGTGCGAAGAGGGGGAGGTGCTAGGCGTCCTGAGGTAGCAGAACGGAGGGATCTGGCTGGCATGTAGGGTTTGAGTGACTGAGATATTGTTAGTTTTGTAAAACAATTATTTTGGTTGTGGTAATGTGACAAAGGGGTTATTTGTTTATTTATTTATATATTAATTAATTAATTCATGTTTAAAATTGTTTTGCTGACATGAATTTAACCCACAAACTGAGAACTGCTGTTTCAGATATACACCCCCTGGTGAATCGGGTGGGGAACACAGGATTGTGTGACAAATCAGCTAAGGGGAATGATTAAAAAATGATAAATGATTGGGGATCCAGGTTAGGATTGAAACCTGCACACATCCCATTTCCTTTGCTGTGCCATGCGATGTCAATGAGTACGACAAGCTATGCTTATCAGAAAGCCTGTTGTCCTGGATAGCGTGGCATAGCATTTCTGGGTCTCAGTTGATAACCAGCTGTTTGCAGGTTCAAATCCTGAACCTGGACCCATTGTCATTATGCCTGTATGAAGCCTGAAGCTTGTACTGCTTAAGTAACGATCCAGCTTCATCAATGGAAATGGCAGAATCTGGCCTGTAGAAGAGAGGTGTCTGCCAAGTAGAATTAATAACAGTTTTTTTTTTTCGCAAGCAAATTCTTGCATTAAGATACAGAGCTGGCTACCTCAGCATGCTTCTCAACATGTTTCAGAGGTCACCTAGCATAATGCTCTGGAATATGAGTTAATCGAGCAGTTAATTGCATAATGGAATTGACTGGTTGTTGTGAAGAGCTGTGGGTGGTGGTGGTGGTTTTGGTGGTGGTGGGGGGGGGGGTGGTAGTAGGGAGTAGGGAGTAGGGATGAGGAGTTTGAAAAGGAGCCTTAGATTCACTCCTTTTCGAAGTCCACTGCCGGGCAGTACCCCCACGAGGGGTTTGTGACACACGTGTGTCTGTCAGACCTGGGTCAAATACATATTTGTTTTGGATTCAAATACTTTTCTATGCTTTACTGATCTTGTCTGGTGTACTGGAACCAATGAAATACTCTCAAAAAGTGCTAACCCTACCTTCTGGTCACATTGGCAGGCTCAATTACACCAGGCAAGATCAACAGAGCACAGAAAAGTATTTGAATCCAAAACAAATACGTATTTGACCCAGGTCAGGTGTCTGTTCTGGTAACTGGAAGCGACGGGTGATACAGGATTTTAAAACGAGTCTGTTCACTTGCTCGTCATCAGCAGGCTGAATAATGGACGTGTCTAAGTGGCCTGCGCCATCTCGTCGTTGCCGAGGTAACACAGCAGAGCCTCGTCCGCCAGCCGTTCCCCTGGTCGATAAAGAACACGGAGGCCCAAACCTGGGACACAGGAGACTGCTATGCCAGGGTAATCAGCCCATTATCGGCAGAACAGCTGATTACAAAACATTACCTAAATAGAGAACCCGGTGTCTGCTAAAACAGCTAAGCCAGCAGGACTGTTAAAACAGTGGTGCACTGGTGGACACCTACAACCAAGAAGAAGCTTATTAATCCTATCTAAGTAAGCATCATTGCATAACATGTTGATGTTTACTCTAAGCTACTGAAGATACAAGCCTTTTAATAGGAAACAGCATGCGCGTGTGGATTATAGACATTGAAGGGCTGTGGTTAATAAAGAATTTGAAATTTCAGTTGCATCTTTTAGCATTTTTTAAAATGGAATTCCAATTGTGATCAATCTGAGGTGCTAAAAACAGCTGTTATGCCTGTTGCTGGTGATACAGGAACAGGGATTGATTCTGGCTGAGCACAAAATAAAGGAAGTCCTTTCCTCCGCTTCCTTTTTTATCTTGGCTCCAGTGGTCTGACCGTGTGTGAGGTTCATGTGTTTGCATCAGAAATCAATATGGCTGCCAACACACCCTCTGTAATGGTAGTGTACACATTTACTGCAAGGCCATTTATTGTCCTCTGCTTAACTCTACTCCCAAATATCTGATAATAATAATATGTTTTATAGTTATTTCTAATATTCCTTACTTTCACTTGCCCCCACGTTTACATAACAGTATGCAGGGTGATTTTATATCGCTGATGTGTAGTTAATTTAAACATGGAGCTCAGTCAAATTAGTAATGAAGTGTGTGTGTGTGTGTGTGGATGTGTGTGTGTGTGTGTGTGTGTGTGTGTGTGTGTGTGTGTGTGTGTGTGGATGTGTGTGTGTGTGGTGGATTGTGTGTGGGTGTTTGTGGGATGTGTGTGTGTGGTGTGTGTGTGGTGTGTGTGTGTGGATGTGTGTGTGTGTTGTGTGTGTGGATGTGTGTGATGTGTGTGTGTGTGGTGTGGGATGTGTGTGTGTGGATGTGTGGTGGTTGTGTGTGTGTGTGTGTGTGTGTGGGTGTGTGTGTGGGTGGGGTTGGTGAACAGTTACCAAACAAAGCTGCCCTTTCCGGTTCCTGTGCAGTTGTAAGGGCTCAGGGAGCTCAGCATCCAAGGCATTTTGGCAGTTTAAGTGGTCCCCAGAGCACCTATTACCTGCCTTGTAAATATTGACCTGCCTTAGAATGGCACAGCTGTTTGTAATGAATGACAAATTACACAGGTTGTTAGGATAGCACAATAACCCCCGGAGACCCAACTGGCTTCCAAGTCCTGGTGGCATAGACTGCATGACCTGTGATCGCCTGCGAACAGCTCTTTCATTCAGACGCCATCCCCCGCTAAACCGCAGGCCGTTTGAATGGCCAACACATGCGCACCGCACACTGTGCATAACTGTAATCTGCGCACTGTTAAGTTTTAAGGCACACAGGGGGACGGAGACTCAGAGGGGAATTCACGGTAAACTAGACCTTCAATGCAGATGTTGTTCAGCGTGCTGTATGATGTCACGGACTGGCTGAAATGCAAAGCGGATTGACATGTCAGCAAGTCCCTGATTTTTTTTGTGCAGAACACATTATTAATCAACATTTATCTCATGTTTACTTAACTGCTGTCGCAGCGACTGGACATCGACAGGCACTGGTACTGTACCATCACTTGGACTCATATAAAAAAGGTGCATTCCTATCGCTATACGATTTGTATTGAAACTCACAACACAACAACTCTTCACTGTGTCTAATTCCCCCTATATGTCTGCAATGGTAATCTATGCTTTTGGCTCTTTGTTTCCGTTGCTAAGGGTCTCAGACCTACGCTTCCTGGCGATGACTTCTACTGACAGCCTAAACTGGGCCAAGTGTATTTGATTTGTCTTGACCGATCACACTAAATATGTTAACGAGGTCCACCTTCATTGATTTCAAATCCACCTGTGCTCAGTTGCATGACAACTGAAGAAATATAACTGACCTTGAGGTTTCAAAACACCTAATCGTATCATCCTTTCCTCTATACTGAGTATTTCAAGGCAGTTCAAATCATTTGGTCTGTGCTTGTGGACTACCCTCCTTTCATTCAAACCACACATAATAAACCAGGCTGAGAAGGCCACTGTGAAACAGTTATGCGGTCTCTTCACCATTTCTGTGTTGTTGATTCTGCAGCTTGCTTGGGGTCATTGAATTGCTGGTTCACTGTTGGATCAATCAATTGGTTTTTAACTCAGAGCATTATGGCGCACTGGTATTTTCCCTTCCACATTCATTCCTAATGAGTGTTGTGAGTAATAGCCTTCAGGGCTCTGCAGTGATTCTGGCTCTGTGGTTCTGGGGCTCATTTTGCTTTGGAGCAGAAAGCTAGTGTGGTATAGCTTCCTGAAAACCCCCTGAAAACCCCCTGAAAACCTTGTGAATTAAACAATAGCTGATTTTCTCTATGTCATTCAGTCCAATTCAATTTTATTTGTGTAGCACTTCTTAATGATACAACGTCACATGGATGCTCTACAGAACATAAGAAAAAAAAGAATAGGAAACAGCGAGCCAGAATGCCCAAAAATCCAGCAAGGAAGGTAAAAACTTCCCAACGAGAAGAAATCTCAAGACGAACCCAGATATAGAGGGGAACCCATCCTCCACTGGCTGTCCTGGTGTAATTAGATATAGACAGGCTACATAATAATAGGTAGGTAATGGGGAATCTATCAGAGCAAATAGACTAAATGGTTGGGCAGATTGTAGCCTGAGGTGGTGAGCTATCTGGTAGAATAGACAGCCCAAGCAAAAAAATGTTTGTAATATGCAGATCAGGAGGGCAAGTCGATGCATATAGGCCTGCGGGTTGTGTCATGACATGGGCTTGAACTAGGAGAGAATCAGGCCTGGAATGATCTGTGAATTCAGGGTGGGGGGTGGGGTTGGGGAGGGGGTTGGGGGGGGGGGGCAGAAGCTCCAGGGAAAAGAACCAAAATGCCAATGTGTTTGGAATTCGATAAGTATGATGCAAGCATGGCACATGTAGAGGCAATGGCACGAGTGTAATATGGAAAAGCCGCAGGGTGCCACGCGACAGCATTATACCTAAAGGATTGGAAGAAAGTGGGTGTACAGTACTCATGCCCATGCGAGTGATCCTGGACTGGCAGCAACACAACACAGCACAGCACAGAACGGTAAACCAGTCTTCACAGCCAGTGACAGGGCGGCAGGTCCATCAGCTCCACGCACCAGACAGCTCTACAGCATGGTGGTGACGTAGCCTTCCCACACAGTTTAAACTATGGGTCTTTCTAAAGACGTTAGCTTTGAGCCTACGTCTGAAGCACAGACATGGGAAGGCACATAAGACAGGGACTATGTAGGACCACAGTGCACAAACTGTAGGTCACGGCCTAAGTTTAGGTCACGGGGGAGATCAATTGGGTCGTGAAATCATTATGAGTTGCCCTGGGTTTTCACCAAACAGCAAGAGGGACTCTTGCTTGAAGTCATTTTCAATGGAGAGAGGCAATTCATATAATTCCTATTGCACTCTGCCAAACTGCTTACAATACAATAATTGTCCTGCAATTACTAGTACAATAATTGTCCTTGATGCTCTTGCTAGGCTAGCCAGTTCTTGTCTAGGCCAAGGGTGCTATGGGTCGGCCAGCCAAACTTAGGTCATGGGGGATATCTATTTGGTTGTGGTATTGTGTAGCTTAAAGCAATATCTAAATGCAATTAGGCCTGTATGGAAAAAGGTGTTCGTATGCATGAATGTTATTCTATGTACAAATAAATGCTAAATAGAAAACAATTCTGTTTTGAAATTAATTGTCAATATTATGAATGAAAATGACATCAGTTTTGGTCATGAAAAGCATGGATTGATACAGTATATTTTGGTCATTGCTGAAAAAGCTGAAAAAGTTTGTGCAGCCTTGATGTAGGAGATGACTTACCTCACACAGTAATTTTAGTCATTCTTGGAACTTTCAAATACCCAGCACACTGTACCAATTAGGGACTTTTCAAGGCCATATTACAAAGCATTACAGCAGAACTGACCGAGAAGTTTAAAAAGAATGAATGAATGAACAAATTTTTCTGGTATCATGCAGGGACAATGTCCTCCTCTATTCAGATTTATTCAAAAAGGGCACTCTTGTGACATTATTAATGAGGGCCTGAAAGAGAGATCTGAGTCAATAGTCATGCCGAGGTTTTTAACAACCAGATTAGCAGTCACAGCGAAGCCATCTAAATTTAAATAAAATGTAAGAATTTATTTTAAGTCAAAAAGTCAAAGACTTGGGGGCTTGCTGCTCATATCTCAGTCTTATCTGAATTCAGTAAGCGGTGTTTGTGTGTCAGCCTGGCCTTGAATATCTTTAATACCAGCCTCTAGTTTGGCGAGCTGGGCAACCGTGCTTGCTTTACCCGATATATATAAAGTTGTGTGTGTGTGTGCAGTCATGTGCTCTGCAGTAGTAATTAGCATAGCTTACCCTTGAGCATTCAGACAACTCATTATTTACCCAGATAAACTGATAACCATCGGAAAGATAGGCTTTAACTCACAAAAGAGCTCGCCCGGTGAGACCAATATTTTTCTACCCTGCGAAAGAGAATATGGTGGTCTATACTATACTTAAGCCCGGTAAGGGTGAGAATGGACAGGCAACCACAGTCTGAGGAGAGGCAAATCACTACTATACCATGGCCAGAATCAGTACCACTCTGTTTTCTGAACCCAGACTGAACATCGCATTCACAATATTAACCTTCAGAACAGTCATTTGTCAAGGTACTTTGACAGAAATTAGAGGTTTGAAATAGGTCTATAACTGGGCTGCCCAATCTTCTTCCTGGAGATCTACCGTCCTGTAGGTTTTCACTCCAACCCTAACAAGCCACACCTCATTCAACAACTAGAGATTTAATTGAGCTACTAATTAGTAAAATCAGGTGTGCCAAATTATGGATGAAATGAAAACCTGCAGGACAGTAGATCTCCAGGAGCATAATTGGGCAGCCCTGGTCTATAATTAAACAGGCCAGTTGGATCTCAGTAGGATCCAAATGTAGTTTCACTGGCTTGATTTATGCAATATTTACAGAGTGGGGAAATAGCCTGATGATAGTGAGGAATTTTTAATATCCAGAATCAGTTTTCTAGGAACAGGGGACAGTACCTTTGCGGGTATAAGGTCAGGAAGGCAGGTGGATGATTTTGACAGAACTAATTAGAAAGATTTCCTCGTCAGTACTATTGTCACTTTCTGGGGTAGAAGCTGGCATCGTTTCTCTTATTCCTATTATTGTAATTTCTGTTCCCTAAAGAAATATGAGTCATTGCTACTGCATGAATCTGTATTTTGAGGGTAAGGTGCCGTGTGGTCATTACTTAATTCAGCAAGTGCCACAGTATTTAGCCTTTTGAGGCTTTGTCACTTCAAAAGGCTAAATACTCACAAATTGAGCAGGGACCAGAGCATGTTACTGTACAGAATATTGTTCGTGCCAAAGTGAATAAAAATCTGAGAATGTGTCACTGTCCACTGTCCAACAGAAGTGGCAAGAATGCTCAGGTACTGTATTACTGTATTCAAAACGTGAGACCTGGAGAACAAGTGCTGCCTCTTCCATTATTGCCAAATCTTTGAGTCCTACAATGAGCAGTTATGTTAGTTTGATCCTCTGTGTGAATATGAGTCGACTTCACGTGGACTGGCCCAAAATAAGGAATGCTGGTGCACACTTTTCCCAGGGCAAAAGACACTGTTTAATGAACAGGGTAGGACTGACTTCCTCAGTCAAAAAAAAAAACCCAAAAATTGGGTGTCTTCTTTCTTCTAGGACATATATTTCCATTTACCTCATTCATTCATTGCTTATTGAATTCATGGAAAAATGAAATATCGATATACAAATATACCGTGTTATTCCTATTGTCGTATTACATGGAAGCACATGTATGTGTTCACTTTAACGTCTTTAATCTGTTTACTGTGCTTTAGTGTGTTTCTAGGTACTTTCTGCTGCTTGTGTGGCGTGATTTATAATCAGGCTGCGAAATACATTGCCTGTCAGAGACAGTAAAGATTTATTGAATGGAACTGAAGTGAATTGATGGCTGGTCTGGTTTATGTTGGACTCACAGTAGCTGGTGGAGGGAAAGCTTAGCGTGTTTTCCCTGCTTGGAAGATTTCACAAGAACTCGTTGTTGCCTTTGCTTTTCTTTCTCTTCCTGCTCTCCCTCGTTTAATGGCCACCTTGATATTGCTTCCATCGTGCCGTTGCCGACGCTCCTGCTGCCCTTGCACCTTACTCTCCTGCGCCCCTGCTTCCCAAGCCGGCCTGCCAGAGAGGCTGGCAGGTGACAGCGTCGTCTCCCGAGTGTGTCACAGTGACAGCGAGGTGGGCCGCTGCGATGACGAGGAGCCAGGTGTCACGCGCGGTGTGTCCGCTGCTGTCAGAATGACAGCTGGCGTTTTGCAGGGACAAGCTCGCTGAGAGAGAGAGAGAGAGAGAGAGGGTTTTAATACAAATGTAAAACCTATGGAAGGATATGCCTGTGACAAAAGATATGATTTATTCAGATTTTAACCATGAAAGGGAAATAATCACCATCACAGTCTTCCTGGCAAACACATTACATTGGACTTAGTTGTTTTGGCTGATTTTTGTTTAGGAATTTATATTGTATTTATGCACTTCAGAATCCAGAGTGTTCCTTGCTTCATAAAGCTGGAATCACATCAACAGTGGGGCGGGGGTTGGGGTACACAATAAAGTTTTTTAAATATGAAAACTATGATCCAGGTTGCACAGTGACTTATTCATTTGAACGTGACACCATTTTAGGTGTAATTTAACAGAAGGCATGAGGAAAATGGCATTCAATATTTCATACTATTTAATATTTAATTTATGCCTCCGATGGTAAGATGAAAAAATACAGGGCCAAGTTACATGAAATAATTTACGAAACATTGGGTTGCATTGCTTTGGAATACAGCTTGAGCTAAGACAGCCAATAGTGTTTGTTGCCTTTTGATATTAATACTTTTAATGGCAGGCCTAGACTTTGCAAGTTTTCATTAATGGCTTGTAAACAGTGCTTTGTGTGCATGACTTGCCTTTTTTTGTTG
Organism: Anguilla rostrata; assembly: GCF_018555375.3. Classification (NCBI taxonomy): domain Eukaryota; kingdom Metazoa; phylum Chordata; class Actinopteri; order Anguilliformes; family Anguillidae; genus Anguilla; species Anguilla rostrata. The sequence goes on along the minus strand of NC_057941.1, from coordinate 31,702,004 downwards.
AAAATGGGTTTTTGTTGAGATACTATTTATGGTAAATAGTTCAAGTACAGTGTACCAGTTGCTTAGCCACTGTCTCATCTCTTAAGAATGTGATGTTTGCTTTAATAATATACACCAATGACACAATTGTTTCCCTGAAAATAGGACACAAATGTATACTTTTTTCAGCCAGTCTGACTGTGTTAATATTTTTTCCCAAGCATGCTACATTGGTCAGAGGATGACTTTTCTAAAATGCTTCCGTATTTCTCTGGAGAATTCTCAGAATCAAAAGTGTTTAATTGCAGTTTTCAATGCAAACTTCTCTCCTTTGCACATAAATTCCACCCTGTCAGCAATTATTAACTTTACAGCTAATCAGTCATCTTACATTATATGAGCAGAGGAGTTCTATTTTCAAAGGTTAGGATTAAGCTGGCTAACACAATGCATTCCAATAGTGTCTTCTCACTTTGTGATTTGATGAAATTTTCCATTGTCCAATCAAAAGCAACAGTATGCAGGCTAGAGAATGTCATTAAAAGTAGTCAAAGAGCCAGAGAGCATTGACTTTTGGCTGTTTATTAGCATTCCCGTATAAAACATTTCCGTATGCAGTGTGATTTTATTGTGCTAAAATATTTGTACATGAATAATAAATGGGATAAACAAAACTGTATGGCTACTTCATGTATGGATTGTGTTTTGGCAGCATTTCTCTCTTCATAATTCCATATGAAAAGCACAGATTCCTGGATTTAGACCATTTTTACCCTCAGCCTTGACTCAAAATGAAATGCAATCATAAGCCATTGTACTTTCCATAAACACGGCAATCAGCAAATTATTGAAATGAAATTGTGTTTACATTGGAAAAAAAAGTCAGTGCTGGAATTTATTTGTCATGCAGAGTTGATGAGAATGTGGATTGAATCCAGGCCAGGCAGGAGTTATTAATCGCGGAAACGTTTTCAGTTTTCTGCAAGGCAGGGGGGAACGGCAAGTGTAAAAAAAACAATGGCTCACAATAATAACATAAGGAAACCAGTGATAAGACCCTTTCCAACTAAAGCATGTGCGGTGTGAGAGCTTCCCCCCTTCCTCCCAGAAAAGAAAGGAGAGAGAGAGGAGGAGAGGCTGTGAGGGGAGTATCACTGACTGTCGCCATTGGCTGTTCATATGTCTCCATAAAACCTGGACGTCGGTCATAGTGCAGAGCGTGACAGTTTGCCAGCACCTCTCATTCTCTCCCCTGACACCGCGGTGCCTCGGTACGGAAGGGTGCAGAGCAGGGGAAAGTTGAAAAGGGGCCAGAGAATAACTGTCATTTTCTCCACCGCCACCACACGCTTTCCCAGAATGCTTCTGGGTTTCTGCTGCCGGGGGTTACGCTCGCAGGGCGCGCCGATGACGAGGGAAAGACCTCGCGGGAGTTAAACGCAATGTGTCGCTCTTTCCATTCCAAAAATAAAAATAAAAATAACCTTACCTGTGAAACTGCATTTTCCAAGTCTCCCAAAGCCAATTTCCTACTGTGTTGTCACTGATAAAAAGTAACTCTGTGAACAGTTCCTTCAGCACAGCAGTATCTTGCTTAATAAGATGCCAGAAAAGGCCAGGTGGAATTATTTTGTGGTGCAGGTGAAGTATACAGAACCGGTAATAAGAAAAGGGTGGCATCACCCAAGGAGTATGCACTCTTTTAATAAAAGGGTGTTGGAAAAACATAAAACATTTTTTAATCTCTCAGTGTTTATTGAGCTACATGTAAAGTGAGGACCTTTTTTTACTCGCAGAACATTATTTTGGTTTATCTCACTAAACCAAATGGAATCCAGTTGATAAATGGCAGGGGTGAATTTCTTCTGAAATCTTGGTGTTGCTTCATTTGTACTTTGTCTATTTCTTTTTCTTTTAGCCTGCAGAGTTTTGGAACATTAGCCGCTGGTAGACTTTTGCTCTGAAATGCCGCCCTGCAAGTCTTCTCTGCAGATTCTCTCCTCAGGAGCCATGTTCTTTAACACGAGATTCCCCCCTGCGTCATGTCCTGTCCCCCCCTGTGGTTCTCTGGCTCTGACCTTGTCCCCTGCTTGTAGGGTTAATGTGTGTTGACATGTCTAGAGTGGCGCTTTGAGGCTGGTAGAGGAGTGTTGTGTCGGTTTAGGGAATGGGGTTCCTGATCTGCAAGGCTGTTGGGGTGATTCTGTTGTGCCGCGAGCAACAAAATTAAATGAATTTAATTCAGTACTGAGTTGCTCAGACGTTCATGGATGCCGACACTATGCGGAGCTGTCCAGGTGCTGAAACAGTTTTTTCCAGTTCTCGGCACATGCTGCCGCTGTCCGGTGCTGAAATTGTTTCTGTGTGAGTGCTGGAGCTTTCTTGTGTTGAAAGAACTGCCCAGCTGAGCTATCTTCTAGGAGCTGGGCAGCAGTACCTGGCTGCAGAGGGCTGCCTTGGAGGAAATTTAGCTGGACACAGGGGAAAACATCCAGCAGTGCCAAGCTACCAGCCTTGCTGCCCTTTTGACATTGTTTTAACCATTGCAATCAGTTTTCACACAGGCACATATAAAACATTTTCCATTTATCGCTTTCTTTTGATTAGTAATCTGTCAATTTATCATCCCCAAGATTAACTGGCTGACCAACCTGTAGTTTGATGTACGTTTTCCTGCTTTCAAAATCTTGGAGTGTTCTAAGAATTGAAAATTTGGAAAAACTGCACTAAACTAAAAGAATAAAATCCATTTGTTGTGTTTTTCATTGGGGTTTAACATTTTACAAACAAATTTTATGAACCTTTTGTGAACCTTTTGCAGAAGAGTTTTTAACCAAGATTATATGTAATATGATGTTACTTAATAGTAGATGATACCTTCATTCTTGGCAGTGGTTGTGGTGGGTCATGGCGGACTAGCAATGGTACACAAATTCTGCATTCCAAAGGATCTTGTAGTGTTTTTTAAAAAGTCCACCCAGAAAAACCGTGTTTCCATACTAGCCATATGATCAGGCCCAAAGGTTTTTTCTCTCACCAGTTAACATCTCTTACTGGAACCCAGATTCAAAAATGACTCTTCAGAGACATGCTAGCTTCCAGAAACCAGAGGCCTTTAGGAGTACATATGGCCCAACATTATTATTCTCTCACTGTGTGCTCTGGCTGTGAGCTGGGGAGGCCGAAATGTGAGTCAGGACCAATGCCTTGATTTTCCTGCTCGCAGAATTAAGCATATAAGCATCCTGTCTCTGTTAGGTTGCTTTATATTGCATAACGGCACATCTTAACCTGTGTTTTTTAGACGGCCAGGTTTGTGTTTGTGCAATGAGATTTTTGAACTTTTCATTTTAAGTTGATTATGGCAGGGAATTGAATTGACCTTTGCAGCTGTGATGAAACTGAAGCATTTAACTGTTACGGAGAGCATTTACCCAAATGCGATTAGCAAAGAGAAGGAAACAGCAGTATGACTTCAAAGAGATATTTCAGTGGCTTTCATTAAGTTCTGCAGTATAAAAAAAAGCTGTTTACCAGCACTAGTTCATCCGTACAGAGGAAATGTTTGTTCTCCATGTTAATAAAGTATACAGTACATTGGCTCATGTCCTTAAACTGCAGAACAGAGGCCTTTTTCAGGATAATAAAGGCCTTCTTTTCAAGTTTTGCTCAGTATGAACCATTAAGTTTTATTATGATGTATTTTTTGGTTGCTTAGCAGACTCCGGAGCGACTCACAGTTAACATTTTACGTTTGTTTGTTTATGCAGAGGAATGTATACTGGCACTATAAAGTTTCAGAGTGAAATGCATTACACCACACGTTGCTTCAGGACAGCAGCAAGTTGCCTGGGAAGCAGTCTAAAACATGTGGGTTACGTAGGTGGTGAGGCAAGCATATGATGTAAGCTTGCAGCTTTATTAATCTGCTAGGGTAAGGGCACCAGAAAAAAAGTCGCTTGAAAAAAGGAAAAGAAAGTGACAGAATAATTTATCCCAGTAATTCCTGACCCATTTTAGCACTGTACATTTCCATCGAGTAGGGTTTTTTCCCCTCCCTCTCTCACACACACTCTCTCTCTCTTTCTCTCTCTCTCTCTGTCCCTCCCCCTCTCTCTCTCGCTCTCCCTTTCTCCCTCTCCCTCCCTCTCTCTCTCTCTCTCTCTCTCTCTCTCTCTCTCTCTCTCTCTTTCTCTCTCTCTTGCTCGTGTTGCAGAGCAGATCAGGCGGAGGACCTTGCCGAAGGGCAAAGCCGTTCCGAGCGCCAGCTGGGATTCAAACCTGCAGGCCCTCAGGGTCACTGGCCGGCCTCGGTCCTGGACCGCCGCTGCTAAAAGACGTGGCAGGTGACCGCCAGGGCACATGCGAGCCTGACAGCTGTGATCCTGTGCCTGACTGGCAGGTGTCCCCCCCGTCCACGTCCGCCCTGTCACCCCCCCCCCCGCCACTCCCCCATCTCCAGACTGCCTTGTCACAGTCTGCCATCTGGGACCTGCCAGAACTGGAGAAGCCCCTGCTCACTTGTGTGGCATGTTAGTTTTTTTTTGGAGGGGGGGATTGCGTGAGTGGCACCGGAGAGGGATGTAATGAGAAGATCACGGTGAAAGTGGGGAGAGAGAGAGAGATGAAAGAGATGGAGAGAGAGAATGAGGGAGAGAGAGACAGAGAGAAGAGGGTGAGAGAGAGACAGAGAAAGAGAGAGGATAGATGGAGAGAGACAGAAAGAGAGATGAGAGATGGAGAGAAAGGGAAAGAAGAGGGTGAGGGAGAGACAGAGAAAGAGAGAGGATAGATGGAGAGAGACAGAGAGAGAGATGAGAGAGATGGAAACAGAGAGAGAGAGATGGAAACAGAGAGAGAGAGAGGATAGATGGAGAGAGACAGAGAGAGAGATGAGAGAGATGGAAACAGAGAGAGAGAGTGGGTGTGAATGGGAATCTCAGGTGGATGCAGGAATGTCACGTGTGTGGGAGGCGAGCACAGGGAGCCGGTTCACAGCCGTGCTTTATGAGCCGGCGTGCGGCTGCCGATCTCACTCCGGTGCGAGGGTGAGGGTGAGGCTGCTGATGCAGATGGGGGGGGCCGGTGGGGCGGGGGCGGGGTCTGCCATACGGGTCTGCATCACGGCGCGTCGTCCCGCGCGAGGCGTCCAGACCGCAGGAAGTTGTCCGCGCCATCTGGCCCGTGATTGGGTTCTACCCCAGCGGTCCCCCCCACCCCCCACCCCCACCCTCCTTCCAGCAGCCTCCTGCTGTTTCCACACGCCGGGCTGCGCGTGCGCCACACTCCGCTGGAGTAACAGCTGTGCGCCGTGCGCTTGGCGGGAGAGCGCCGCGGCCGCCGCTCCCCGTTCGATCGCGCCGCCCGCCGTCTGCCCGCACGAGCGAGCGAGCCGGGCGCGAAGCGTCAGGACGGGCTCGTCTGGCGTCCCGCCGAGCAGACCGAGACACAGAAAGGGAAACAGATGGAGGGGGGCGCGGGAGAAAGCGCAAACACATGCTTTATAAATCAGGAGGAAAATGAGGGTAAAGACACGAAAGAAGGTCCGTCTGAGGGAGCGGCTGAGAGCCATGGGACGCTCTGGCCATTGTGAGGTTCGTGAAGCCCGCTTCTCCTCCTGCTCCCCCGGCCCAGCGCCTCCCACGCACTCCTCCTGTTCTGAAATCAGGCCGGTGGGGGGGTGGGGGGTGGCTGGAGGTTTTGTGGGGAGGGCAGGGCAGGGCAGGGGGGGTGGCAGTGACAGCAGGGGGGGTGACGGCAGGAAAAGAGGCATGACACAGTGGAACGGGCGCAATCGGGCCCGACAGGCAGAGCGTCTGAGTGACGTGCGCGTCACGTGCAGATCAGATCGGCGCCACGGGGCTCGTCACACGCATGTAGATTCACAGGCGCATGCAATTGCACAGGCGCATGCAGATTCGCAGGCGCATGCAGATTAACAGGCGCATGCAAATTCACAGGCGCATGTAAATTCACACACTCGCAAATTAAATGTATAAATAGGCACGTGCCGGCAAGCGAACAGCACACACAGACTCACGCGTGTTCATACGCATGCTTGCATTCTCATCCCTGTGTGCTGCGAGTGTGTATGCATCTGTGTGCTTGAGCGCGTGGCACTCAGGCACACACGCGCAGATCCTCAAAATGTTAGCATTCAGAATGCACGCGTCTTAGAGGACGATTTACCTATAAACTGATCATTGCCCTCAACCCGTTTTCATTCTTTTTGCTTAATTAACAAGTGTGCCAATTAGCCGAACACCCCGACCCCATTGACAGGAAATCCCATTTCTCCTTATTGCGTGCCGTGCGGGAGCGTCATCCACATCGCGTTTAAAGCTCCGAAACGACGACACAAACAATTAAATAAGAGCAGTTTCATCGCTCCGAAGACGACACGGGGTAAAGCGCCCTGCGGTTGCGGGGCTAATTAGCTTCCGGGCGAAAAACGGACAGCGTGTGCCGGAGGGCCGTTTCCATCGCTCCGAACGCGCTTGCGTCTTACCGCAGAGCTGAAGCGACGGAGCCAGCCTGGGCCAAATTAAGCCCAGCCCGGCCCTGACAGGACAGGTGATGCCGGTGCTTCTCACGTCTGACACCTCAGGCTGCCGCCAGGACTAAAATCTAATTCTGCCTCAGTCCGCGAAATCGCAGTCTGTCTGATGCTCCTCTGGGTGTGTCTGACTGTCCGTGGCTGGCAGATCAGGCACTGGAATGCTGCGCATTTCTCTGCGTGAACTGTGATGGTTCAAATGTGTATTTATATCACTATTTATATCATTGTATCAAGATTCAGTTTGTGCTGTCAATGCATACCTTTTTATGCCACATCCGACTGATTTATTTATTTCTTTATTTACTTATATATTTGTTTATTTATTGATTGATTGCTTTACTCTCAATTTAATCTTTATATACTTGCATTCCATTTATTGCCATATATTGAGCATCCTTATCTAGCACATGGTGAATGATGCATTTATGCAGCTTATCTTTTTAACACAAATATTCAAGTTCACCGAGAACCCCAGTAAAATACACAGCTTAACATTCACATATATATTTGAATGTACACATTCTTACTCTGTGTGTGTGTGTGTGTGCGTATGTGTGTGTGCATGCACGGGCATGTGTGTATGTTCACACTTTACCATATCAGTTTTAATGGATTCATAGCTGTTCATGGGCATATATCCTGTTTTTCTTCAGCTGGTGAATCTATGGCAGCTCAGTTGCCCCCATATTTGCATTATTTATTAATATTTACCTTGCACCACATGCCCTTATCCAGAGCAGCACATGCAGTACGTTTTCCCCTGGTCTCATAACACATTATTTAATCTTTGTGTGGGCTAGTTAGATACTGGGAGATTAGACAGTGGGAGTGGCCTGACAGTTTGGGAAAAAGTTTAGTTCAGAATGTGATGATTTATGTTCTTCCTTTGCACTTGAAAGATGCTTTGCCACACGGGCTCCCTGCCCGGACGCAGTCTGCAATGGCAAAAGTGTAGACACAGAGAGAGCAACAGCACAAAGCTAAATAGGCTTTTAATGGCCAAATGAAATCGGGGCAGACTGTGGCCCCAGATTGAATGTGTCTGTGATTCAGGGGAGGGAGTCTGCCACAGAACAGGGG